>NC_134693.1:145580428-145653269 GCF_050947455.1 Rhinoderma darwinii
ACATACAGGGGTGACTCAGCCTTGTGCGAGCTTCCTCTACATACAGGGGTCACTCAGCCTTGTGCGAGTTTCCTCTACATACAGGGGTGACTCAGCCTTGTGCGAGCTTCCTCTACATACAGGGGTGACTCAGCCTTGTGCGAGCTTCCTCTACATACAGGGGTGACTCAGCCTTGTGCGAGCTTCCTCTACATACAGAGGTGACTCAGCCTTGTGCGAGCTTCCTCTATATACAGGGGTCACTCAGCCTTGTGCGAGCTTCCTCTACATACAGGGGTGACTCAGCCTTGTGCGAGCTTCCTCTACATACAGGGGTGACTCAGCCTTGTGAGAGCTTCCTCTACATACAGGGGTGACTCAGCCTTGTGCGAGCTTCCTCTACATACAGGGGTCACTCAGCCTTGTGCGAGCTTCCTCTACATACAGGGGTCACTCAGCCTTGTGCGAGCTTCCTCTACATACAGGAGTCACTCAGCCTTGTGCGAGCTTCCCCTACATACAGGGGTGACTCAGCCTTGTGCGAGCTTCCTCTACATACAGAGGTCACTCAGCCTTGTGCGAGCTTCCTCTACATACAGGGGTCACTCAGCCTTGTGCGAGCTTCCTCTACATACAGGGGTGACTCAGCCTTGTGCGAGCCTTCTCTACATACAGGGGTCACTCGGCCTTGTGCGAGCTTCCTCTACATACAGGGGTCACTCAGCCTTGTGCGAGCTTCCTCTACATACAGGAGTCACTCAGCCTTGTGCGAGCTTCCCCTACATACAGGGGTGACTCAGCCTTGTGTGAGCTTCCTCTACATACAGGGGTCACTCAGCCTTGTGCGAGCTTCCTCTACATACAGGGGTGACTCAGCCTTGTGCGAGCCTTCTCTACATACAGGGGTCACTCGGCCTTGTGCGAGCTTCCTCTACATACAGGGGTCACTCAGCCTTGTGCGAGCTTCCTCTACATACAGGGGTGACTCAGCCTTGTGCGAGCCTTCTCTACATACAGGGGTCACTCGGCCTTGTGCGAGCTTCCTCTACATACAGGGGTCACTCAGCCTTGTGCGAGCTTCCTCTACATACAGGGGTCACTCAGCCTTGTGCGAGCTTCCTCTACATACAGGGGTGACTCAGCCTTGTGCGAGCTTCCTCTACATACAGGGGTGACTCAGCCTTGTGCGAGCTTCCTCTACATACAGAGGTCACTCAGCCTTGTGCGAGCTTCCTCTACATACAGGGGTCACTCAGCCTTGTGCGAGCTTCCTCTACATACAGGGGTGACTCAGCCTTGTGCGAGCCTTCTCTACATACAGGGGTCACTCGGCCTTGTGCGAGCTTCCTCTACATACAGGGGTCACTCAGCCTTGTGCGAGCTTCCTCTACATACAGGAGTCACTCAGCCTTGTGCGAGCTTCCCCTACATACAGGGGTGACTCAGCCTTGTGTGAGCTTCCTCTACATACAGGGGTCACTCAGCCTTGTGCGAGCTTCCTCTACATACAGGGGTGACTCAGCCTTGTGCGAGCCTTCTCTACATACAGGGGTCACTCGGCCTTGTGCGAGCTTCCTCTACATACAGGGGTCACTCAGCCTTGTGCGAGCTTCCTCTACATACAGGGGTCACTCAGCCTTGTGCGAGCTTCCTCTACATACAGGGGTGACTCAGCCTTGTGCGAGCCTTCTCTACATACAGGGGTCACTCGGCCTTGTGCGAGCTTCCTCTACATACAGGGGTCACTCAGCCTTGTGCGAGCTTCCTCTACATACAGGGGTCACTCAGCCTTGTGCGAGCTTCCTCTACATACAGGGGTGACTCAGCCTTGTGCGAGCTTCCTCTACATACAGGGGTGACTCAGCCTTGTGCGAGCTTCCTCTACATACAGGGGTGACTCAGCCTTGTGCGAGCTTCCTCTACATACAGGAGTCACTCAGCCTTGTGCGAGCTTCCTCTACATACAGGGGTGACTCAGCCTTGTGCGAGCTTCCTCTACATACAGGAGTCACTCAGCCTTGTGCGAGCTTCCTCTACATACAGGAGTCACTCAGCCTTGTGCAAGCTTCCTCTACATACAGGGGTGACTCAGCCTTGTGCGAGCTTCCTCTACATACAGGGGTCACTCAGCCTTGTGCGAGCTTCCTCTACATACAGGTGTGATTCAGCCTTGTGCGAGCTTCCTCTACATACAGGGGTGACTCAGCCTTGTGCGAGCTTCCTCTACATACAGGGGTGACTCAGCCTTGTGCGAGCTTCCTCTACATACAGAGGTGACTCAGCCTTGTGCGAGCTTCCTCTACATACAGGGGTCACTCAGCCTTGTGCGAGCTTCCTCTACATACAGGGGTGACTCAGCCTTGTGCGAGCTTCCTCTACATACAGGGGTGACTCAGCCTTGTGAGAGCTTCCTCTACATACAGGGGTGACTCAGCCTTGTGCGAGCTTCCTCTACATACAGGGGTCACTCAGCCTTGTGCGAGCTTCCTCTACATACAGGGGTCACTCAGCCTTGTGCGAGCTTCCTCTACATACAGGAGTCACTCAGCCTTGTGCGAGCTTCCCCTACATACAGGGGTGACTCAGCCTTGTGCGAGCTTCCTCTACATACAGAGGTCACTCAGCCTTGTGCGAGCTTCCTCTACATACAGGGGTCACTCAGCCTTGTGCGAGCTTCCTCTACATACAGGGGTGACTCAGCCTTGTGCGAGCCTTCTCTACATACAGGGGTCACTCGGCCTTGTGCGAGCTTCCTCTACATACAGGGGTCACTCAGCCTTGTGCGAGCTTCCTCTACATACAGGAGTCACTCAGCCTTGTGCGAGCTTCCCCTACATACAGGGGTGACTCAGCCTTGTGTGAGCTTCCTCTACATACAGGGGTCACTCAGCCTTGTGCGAGCTTCCTCTACATACAGGGGTGACTCAGCCTTGTGCGAGCCTTCTCTACATACAGGGGTCACTCGGCCTTGTGCGAGCTTCCTCTACATACAGGGGTCACTCAGCCTTGTGCGAGCTTCCTCTACATACAGGGGTCACTCAGCCTTGTGCGAGCTTCCTCTACATACAGGGGTGACTCAGCCTTGTGCGAGCTTCCTCTACATACAGGGGTGACTCAGCCTTGTGCGAGCTTCCTCTACATACAGGGGTGACTCAGCCTTGTGCGAGCTTCCTCTACATACAGGAGTCACTCAGCCTTGTGCGAGCTTCCTCTACATACAGGGGTGACTCAGCCTTGTGCGAGCTTCCTCTACATACAGGAGTCACTCAGCCTTGTGCGAGCTTCCTCTACATACAGGAGTCACTCAGCCTTGTGCAAGCTTCCTCTACATACAGGGGTGACTCAGCCTTGTGCGAGCTTCCTCTACATACAGGGGTCACTCAGCCTTGTGCGAGCTTCCTCTACATACAGGGGTCACTCAGCCTTGTGCGAGCTTCCTCTACATACAGGTGTGACTCAGCCTTGTGCGAGCTTCCTCTACATACAGGGGTGACTCAGCCTTGTGCGAGCTTCCTCTACATACAGGGGTGACTCAGCCTTGTGCGAGCTTCCTCTACATACAGGGGTGACTCAGCCTTGTGCGAGCTTCCTCTACATACAGGAGTCACTCAGCCTTGTGCGAGCTTCCTCTACATACAGGGGTGACTCAGCCTTGTGCGAGCTTCCTCTACATACAGGAGTCACTCAGCCTTGTGCGAGCTTCCTCTACATACAGGAGTCACTCAGCCTTGTGCGAGCTTCCTCTACATACAGGGGTCACTCAGCCTTGTGCGAGCTTCCTCTACATACAGGTGTGACTCAGCCTTGTGCGAGCTTCCTCTACATACAGGGGTGACTCAGCCTTGTGCGAGCTTCCTCTACATACAGGGGTGACTCAGCCTTGTGCGAGCTTCCTCTACATACAGGGGTCACTCAGCCTTGTGCGAGCTTCCTCTACATACAGGGGTCACTCGGCCTTGTGCGAGCTTCCTCTACATACAGGGGTCACTCAGCCTTGTGCGAGCTTCCTCTACATACAGGGGTGATTCAGCCTTGTGCGAGCCTTCTCTACATACAGGGGTGACTCAGCCTTGTGCGAGCTTCCTCTACATACAGGGGTCACTCGGCCCTGTGCGAGCTTCCTCTACATACAGGGGTCACTCAGCCTTGTGCGAGCTTCCTCTACATACAGGAGTCACTCAGCCTTGTGCGAGCTTCTTCTACATACAGGAGTCACTCAGCCTTGTGCGAGCTTCCTCTACATACAGGGGTCACTCAGCCTTGTGCGAGCTTCCTCTACATACAGGGGTGACTCAGCCTTGTGCGAGCTTCCTCTACATACAGGGGTGACTCAGCCTTGTGAGATTATCCTCTACATACAGGGGTCACTCAGCCTTGTGCGAGCTTCCTCTACATACATGGGTGACTCAGCCTTGTGCGAGCTTCCTCTACATACAGGGGTCACTCAGCCTTGTGCGAGCTTCCTCTACATACAGGGGTGACTCAGCCTTGTGCGAGCCTTCTCTACATACAGGGGTGACTCAGCCTTGTGCGAGCTTCCTCTACATACAGGGGTCACTCAGCCTTGTGCGAGCTTCCTCTACATACAGGGGTGACTCAGCCTTGTGCGAGCTTCCTCTACATACAGGGGTGACTCAGCCTTGTGCGAGCTTCCTCTACATACAGGGGTCACTCGGCCCTGTGCGAGCTTCCTCTACATACAGGGGTCACTCAGCCTTGTCCGAGCTTCCTCTACATACAGGAGTCACTCAGCCTTGTGCGAGCTTCTTCTACATACAGGAGTCACTCAGCCTTGTGCGAGCTTCCTCTACATACAGGGGTCACTCAGCCTTGTGCGAGCTTCCTCTACATACAGGGGTGACTCAGCCTTGTGCGAGCTTCCTCTACATACAGGGGTGACTCAGCCTTGTGAGATTATCCTCTACATACAGGGGTCACTCAGCCTTGTGCGAGCTTCCTCTACATACAGGGGTGACTCAGCCTTGTGCGAGCTTCCTCTACATACATGGGTCACTCAGCCTTGTGCGAGCTTCCTCTACATACAGGGGTGACTCAGCCTTGTGCGAGCTTCCTCTACATACAGGGGTGACTCAGCCTTGTGAGAGCTTCCTCTACATACAGGGGTGACTCAGCCTTGTGCGAGCTTCCTCTATATACAGGAGTCACTCAGCCTTGTGCGAGCTTCCTCTACATACAGAGGTCACTCAGCCTTGTGCGAGCTTCCTCTACATACAGGGGTGACTCAGCCTTGTGCGAGCTTCCTCTACATACAGGGGTCACTCAGCCTTGTGCGAGCTTCCTCTACATACAGGGGTGACTCAGCCTTGTGAGATTTTCCTCTACATACAGGGGTCACTCAGCCTTGTGCGAGCTTCCTCTACATACAGGAGTCACTCAGCCTTGTGCGAGCTTCCTCTACATACAGGAGTCACTCAGCCTTGTGCGAGCTTCCTCTACATACAGGGGTGACTCAGCCTTGTGAGATTTTTCTCTACATACAGGGGTCACTCAGCCTTGTGCGAGCTTCCTCTACATACAGGAGTCACTCAGCCTTGTGCGAGCTTCCTCTACATACAGGGGTGACTCAGCCTTGTGAGATTATCCTCTACATACAGGGGTCACTCAGCCTTGTGCGAGCTTCCTCTACATACATGGGTGACTCAGCCTTGTGCGAGCTTCCTCTACATACAGGGGTCACTCAGCCTTGTGCGAGCTTCCTCTACATACAGGGGTGACTCAGCCTTGTGAGATTTTCCTCTACATACAGGAGTCACTCAGCCTTGTGCGAGCTTCCTCTACATACAGGAGTCACTCAGCTTTGTGCGAGCTTCCTCTACATACAGGAGTCACTCAGCCTTGTGCAAGCTTCCTCTACATACAGGGGTCACTCAGCCTTGTGCGAGCTTCCTCTACATACAGGGGTCACTCAGCCTTGTGCGAGCTTCCTCTACATACAGGTGTGACTCAGCCTTGTGCGAGCTTCCTCTACATACAGGAGTCACTCAGCCTTGTGCGAGCTTCCTCTACATACAGGAGTCACTCAGCTTTGTGCGAGCTTCCTCTACATACAGGAGTCACTCAGCCTTGTGCAAGCTTCCTCTACATACAGGGGTCACTCAGCTTTGTGCGAGCTTCCTCTACATACAGGAGTCACTCAGCCTTGTGCAAGCTTCCTCTACATACAGGGGTCACTCAGCCTTGTGCGAGCTTCCTCTACATACAGGGGTCACTCAGCCTTGTGCGAGCTTCCTCTACATACAGGTGTGACTCAGCCTTGTGCGAGCTTCCTCTACATACAGGGGTGACTCAGCCTTGTGCGAGCCTTCTCTACATACAGGGGTCACTCAGCCTTGTGCGAGCTTCCTCTACATACAGGGGTGACTCAGCCTTGTGCGAGCTACCTCTACATACAGGGGTCACTCAGCCTTGGGCGAGCTTCCTCTACATACAGGGGTGACTCAGCCTTGTGCGAGCTTCCTCTACATACAGGGGTCACTCAGCCTTGTGCGAGCTTCCTCTACATACAGGAGTCACTCAGCCTTGTGCGAGCTTCTTCTACATACAGGAGTCACTCAGCCTTGTGCGAGCTTCCTCTACATACAGGGGTCACTCAGCCTTGTGCGAGCTTCCTCTACATACAGGGGTGACTCAGCCTTGTGCGAGCTTCCTCTACATACAGGGGTGACTCAGCCTTGTGCGAGCTTCCTCTACATACAGGGGTGACTCAGCCTTGTGCGAGCTTCCTCTACATACAGGGGTGACTCAGCCTTGTGCGAGCTTCCTCTACATACAGGGGTGACTCAGCCTTGTGCGAGCTTCCTCTACATACAGGGGTGACTCAGTCTTGTGCGAGCTTCCTCTACATACATCGGTCACTCAGCCTTGTGCGAGCTTCCTCTACATACAGGGGTGACTCAGCCTTGTGCGAGCTTCCTCTACATACAGGGGTGACTCAGCCTTGTGAGAGCTTCCTCTACATACAGGGGTGACTCAGCCTTGTGCGAGCTTCCTCTATATAGAGGAGTCACTCAGCCTTGTGCGAGCTTCCTCTACATACAGAGGTCACTCAGCCTTGTGCGAGCTTCCTCTACATACAGGGGTGACTCAGCCTTGTGCGAGCTTCCTCTACATACAGGGGTCACTCAGCCTTGTGCGAGCTTCCTCTACATACAGGGGTGACTCAGCCTTGTGCGAGCTTCCTCTACATACAGGGGTGACTCAGCCTTGTGCGAGCTTCCTCTATATACAGGGGTCACTCAGCCTTGTGCGAGCTTCCTCTACATACAGGGGTCACTCAGCCTTGTGCGAGCTTCCTCTACATACAGGGGTGACTCAGCCTTGTGCGAGCTTCCTCTACATACAGGAGTCACTCAGCCTTGTGCGAGCTTCCTCTACATACAGGGGTCACTCAGCGTTGTGCGAGCTTCCTCTACATACAGGGGTGACTCAGCCTTGTGCGAGCTTCCTCTACATACAGGGTTGACTCAGCCTTGTGCGAGCTTCCTCTACATACAGGGGTCACTTAGCCTTGTGCGAGCTTCCTCTACATACAGGGGTCACTCAGCTTTGTGCGAGCTTCCTCTACATACAGGAGTCACTCAGCCTTGTGCAAGCTTCCTCTACATACAGGGGTCACTCAGCCTTGTGCGAGCTTCCTCTACATACAGGGGTCACTCAGCCTTGTGCGAGCTTCCTCTACATACAGGTGTGACTCAGCCTTGTGCGAGCTTCCTCTACATACAGGGGTGACTCAGCCTTGTGCGAGCCTTCTCTACATACAGGGGTCACTCAGCCTTGTGCGAGCTTCCTCTACATACAGGGGTGACTCAGCCTTGTGCGAGCTACCTCTACATACAGGGGTCACTCAGCCTTGGGCGAGCTTCCTCTACATACAGGGGTGACTCAGCCTTGTGCGAGCTTCCTCTACATACAGGGGTCACTCAGCCTTGTGCGAGCTTCCTCTACATACAGGAGTCACTCAGCCTTGTGCGAGCTTCTTCTACATACAGGAGTCACTCAGCCTTGTGCGAGCTTCCTCTACATACAGGGGTCACTCAGCCTTGTGCGAGCTTCCTCTACATACAGGGGTGACTCAGCCTTGTGCGAGCTTCCTCTACATACAGGGGTGACTCAGCCTTGTGCGAGCTTCCTCTACATACAGGGGTGACTCAGCCTTGTGCGAGCTTCCTCTACATACAGGGGTGACTCAGCCTTGTGCGAGCTTCCTCTACATACAGGGGTGACTCAGCCTTGTGCGAGCTTCCTCTACATACAGGGGTGACTCAGTCTTGTGCGAGCTTCCTCTACATACATCGGTCACTCAGCCTTGTGCGAGCTTCCTCTACATACAGGGGTGACTCAGCCTTGTGCGAGCTTCCTCTACATACAGGGGTGACTCAGCCTTGTGAGAGCTTCCTCTACATACAGGGGTGACTCAGCCTTGTGCGAGCTTCCTCTATATAGAGGAGTCACTCAGCCTTGTGCGAGCTTCCTCTACATACAGAGGTCACTCAGCCTTGTGCGAGCTTCCTCTACATACAGGGGTGACTCAGCCTTGTGCGAGCTTCCTCTACATACAGGGGTCACTCAGCCTTGTGCGAGCTTCCTCTACATACAGGGGTGACTCAGCCTTGTGCGAGCTTCCTCTACATACAGGGGTGACTCAGCCTTGTGCGAGCTTCCTCTATATACAGGGGTCACTCAGCCTTGTGCGAGCTTCCTCTACATACAGGGGTCACTCAGCCTTGTGCGAGCTTCCTCTACATACAGGGGTGACTCAGCCTTGTGCGAGCTTCCTCTACATACAGGAGTCACTCAGCCTTGTGCGAGCTTCCTCTACATACAGGGGTCACTCAGCGTTGTGCGAGCTTCCTCTACATACAGGGGTGACTCAGCCTTGTGCGAGCTTCCTCTACATACAGGGTTGACTCAGCCTTGTGCGAGCTTCCTCTACATACAGGGGTCACTTAGCCTTGTGCGAGCTTCCTCTACATACAGGGGTCACTCAGCCTTGTGCGAGCTTCCTCTACATACAGGGGTCACTCAGCCTTGTGCGAGCTTCCTCTACATACAGGGGTCACTCAGCCTTGTGCGAGCTTCCTCTACATACAGAGGTCACTCAGCCTTGTGCGAGCTTCCTCTACATACAGGGGTGACTCAGCCTTGTGCGAGCTTCCTCTACATACAGGAGTCACTCAGCCTTGTGCGAGCTTCCTCTACATACAGGGGTCACACAGCCTTGTGCGAGCTTCCTCTACATAAAGGGGTCACTCAGCCTTGTGCGAGCGTCCTCTACATACAGGAGTCACTCAGCCTTGTGCGAGCCTTCTCTACATACTGGGGTCACTCAGCCTTCTGCGAGCTTCCTCTACATACAGGGGTGACTCAGCCTTGTGAGAGCTTCCTCTACATACAGGGGTGACTCAGCCTTGTGCAAGCTTCCTCTACATACAGGGGTCACTCAGCCTTGTGCGAGCTTCCTCTACATACAGGGGTCACTCAGCCTTGTGCGAGCTTCCTCTACATACAGGGGTGACTCAGCCTTGTGCGAGCCTTCTCTACATACAGGGGTCACTCGGCCTTGTGAGAGCTTCCTCTACATACAGGGGTGACTCAGTCTTGTGCGAGCCTTCTCTACATACAGGGGTCACTCAGCCTTGTGCGAGCTTCCTCTACATACAGGGGTCACTCAGCCTTGTGCGAGCTTCCTCTACATACAGGAGTCACTCAGCCTTGTGCGAGCTTCCTCTACATACAGGAGTCACTCAGCCTTGTGCGAGCTTCCTCTACATACAGGGGTCACTCAGCCTTGTGCGAGCTTCCTCTACATACAGGGGTCACTCAGCCTTGTGCGAGCTTCCTCTACATACAGGGGTCACTCAGCCTTGTGCGAGCCTTCTCTACATACAGGGGTCACTCAGCCTTGTGCGAGCTTCCTCTACATACAGGGGTCACTCAGCCTTGTGCGAGCTTCCTCTACATACAGGGGTGACTCAGCCTTGTGCGAGCTTCTTCTACATACAGGAGTCACTCAGCCTTGTGCGAGCTTCCTCTACATACAGGGGTCACTCAGCCTTGTGCGAGCTTCCTCTACATACAGGGGTGACTCAGCCTTGTGCGAGCTTCCTCTATATAGAGGAGTCACTCAGCCTTGTGCGAGCTTCCTCTACATACAGAGGTCACTCAGCCTTGTGCGAGCTTCCTCTACATACAGGGGTGACTCAGCCTTGTGCGAGCTTCCTCTACATACAGGGGTCACTCAGCCTTGTGCGAGCTTCCTCTACATACAGGGGTGACTCAGCCTTGTGCGAGCTTCCTCTACATACAGGGTTGACTCAGCCTTGTGCGAGCTTCCTCTACATACAGGGGTCACTTAGCCTTGTGCGAGCTTCCTCTACATACAGGGGTCACTCAGCCTTGTGCGAGCTTCCTCTACATACAGGGGTCACTCAGCCTTGTGCGAGCTTCCTCTACATACAGGGGTCACACAGCCTTGTGCGAGCTTCCTCTACATAAAGGGGTCACTCTGCCTTCTGCGAGCGTCCTCTACATACAGGAGTCACTCAGCCTTGTGCGAGCCTTCTCTACATACTGGGGTCACTCAGCCTTCTGCGAGCTTCCTCTACATACAGGGGTGACTCAGCCTTGTGAGAGCTTCCTCTACATACAGGGGTGACTCAGCCTTGTGCAAGCTTCCTCTACATACAGGGGTCACTCAGCCTTGTGCGAGCTTCCTCTACATACAGGGGTCACTCAGCCTTGTGCGAGCTTCCTCTACATACAGGGGTGACTCAGCCTTGTGCGAGCCTTCTCTACATACAGGGGTCACTCGGCCTTGTGAGAGCTTCCTCTACATACAGGGGTGACTCAGTCTTGTGCGAGCCTTCTCTACATACAGGGGTCACTCAGCCTTGTGCGAGCTTCCTCTACATACAGGGGTCACTCAGCCTTGTGCGAGCTTCCTCTACATACAGGAGTCACTCAGCCTTGTGCGAGCTTCCTCTACATACAGGAGTCACTCAGCCTTGTGCGAGCTTCCTCTACATACAGGGGTCACTCAGCCTTGTGCGAGCTTCCTCTACATACAGGGGTCACTCAGCCTTGTGCGAGCTTCCTCTACATACAGGGGTCACTCAGCCTTGTGCGAGCCTTCTCTACATACAGGGGTCACTCAGCCTTGTGCGAGCTTCCTCTACATACAGTGGTCACTCAGCCTTGTGCGAGCTTCCTCTACATACAGGAGTTACTCAGCCTTGTGCGAGCTTCCTCTACATACAGGGGTGACTCAGCCTTGTGCGAGCTTCCTCTACATACAGGGGTGACTCAGCCTTGTGCGAGCTTCCTCTACATACAGGGGTCACTCAGCCTTGTGCGAGCTTCCTCTACATACAGGAGTCACTCAGCCTTGTGCGAGCTTCTTCTACATACAGGAGTCACTCAGCCTTGTGCGAGCTTCCTCTACATACAGGGGTGACTCAGCCTTGTGCGAGCTTCCTCTACATACAGGGGTGACTCAGCCTTGTGCGAGCTTCCTCTACATACAGGGGTGACTCAGCCTTGTGCGAGCTTCCTCTACATACAGGGGTCACTCAGCTTTGCCCTAACGTGTATTTGCAGCAGTCTTGTCGGGCCACACAGACAGATACGTTCCTGAAGGTTGCAGCTCTATACCTCAGCTCCGTCAGTCTCGCTTCATCATTACCTTTGTTTTGGATGATCTCCACATTCCCATCTTGTATTTTACCTACATGATGAAAGTTTGACAGACAACAGAGAGCAAAACATGAAACATCAGAACAAACAAGGAACAACACAAGTGACAGCTCTATATGTGCAGTGTGTATACCTATATATGTGCAGTGTGTATATACCACTATATGTGCAGTGTGTGTATTTACCTCTATATGTGCAGTGTGTACATCTCTATATGTGCAGTGCGTATCTACCTCTATATGTTCAGTGTGTATTTACCACTATATCTGCAGTGTGTATACCTCTATATGTGCAGTGTGTGTGTGTGTATATACCTCTATATGTGCAGTGTGTGTATTTACCGCTATATGTGCTTTTTCTACCTTTAATGTGACCCATAATCTGTACAATTCCATTGAAAAACAAACTGAAATCTTTTAGAGGGGAAAAATAAAAACAACAAAACTACAATAATGTGGCTGCGTAAGTGTGAACACCCTCTGGTTGGGGATGTGGTTGTGTTCAGAATTAGCCACATTTATCTCATGTTAAATAGTAGTCAGCACTCAGCTGCCATTATTTATAGTGATTCTGAGTAACCCCATATAAAGTTCAGCTCTTCTATTAGGATTTTCCTGACATTTTCTGTGTTACATGTGACAGTAAAAGCCATGGTCTGTAAAAACACGTCAAAGGGATCTGATTGTTGAAAGGCATCAGTCAGGAGAAGGGTACCAAAGAATTTCCAAGGCATTAGCTATACCATGGAACACAGTGAAGACGTCATCAAGAAGTGGATTACATTTGGCAGAACAGTGACATTACCAAGAACTGGACGTCCCTCAAAATTTGATGAAAAGACAAGACAAAAATTGGTCCGGGAGGCTACAAAGAGGCCTACAACAACATTAAAGGAACTCAGGACTTTCTGGCAGGTTCTGGTTGTGTAGTGCATGTGACAACAATCTCCAGTATTCTTCATCTGTCTGGGCTGTGGGGGAGGGTGGCAAAACGGAAGCCTTTTCTAACAAAGAAAAACATCCAAGCCCGGCCATGTTATACCAAGACCTACATCCAGTCTGCCAAAAGGATGTGGGGAAACGTGTTATGTCTGATGAGACCGAAGTGGAACTTTATGGCCATAATTCCAAAAGGTATGTGAGGCGCAAAGCCAGCACTGCACATCACCAAAAGAACCCGATACCCACAGTGAAGCACGGTGGAGGCAGCATTATGGAGCACGGCGGGGGCAGCATTATGGAGCACGGCGGGGGCAGCATTATGGAGCACGGCGGAGGCAGCATTATGGAGCACGGCGGAGGCAGCATTATGGAGCACGGTGGAGGCAGCATTATGGAGCACGGCGGAGGCAGCATTATGGAGCACGATGGAGGCAGCATTATGGAGCACGGTGGAGGCAGCATTATGGAGCACGGCGGGGGCAGCATTATGGAGCACGGCGGGGGCAGCATTATGGAGCACGGCGGAGGCAGCATTATGGAGCACGGCGGAGGCAGCATTATGGAGGACGGCAGAGGCAGTATTATGGAGGACGGCGGAGGCAGCATTATGGAGCACGGTGGAGGCAGCATTACGGAGCACGGGGAGGCAGCATTATGGAGGACGGCGGAGGCAGCATTATGGAGGACGGCGGTGGCAGCATTATGGAGCACAGTGGAGGCAGCATTATGGAGCACGGTGGAGGAAGCATTATGGAGCACGGTGGAGGCAGCATTACGGAGCACGGGGAGGCAGCATTATGGAGGACGGCGGAGGCAGCATTATGGAGGACGGCGGTGGCAGCATTATGGAGCACAGTGGAGGCAGCATTATGGAGCACGGTGGAGGCAGCATTACGGAGCACGGTGGAGGCAGCATTATACTTTGGGGCTGTTTTTCTGAAGCTGGAACTGGTGGAGGGAATTATGAACAGTTCCGAATATCAGTTAATATTGGCACAAAACCTGCAGCCTCTGCTAAAAAGCTGAAGGTGAAGAGGAATTTCCACTCTCAGCACGGCAACGACCCAAATCAACAAAAGAAGAAGATCAGCCAGAGCCCAGACCTGAATCCCACTGACAATCTGCGGGGTGACCTGGAGGGGGGTACACAGGAGACGCCAAGTCACGATCTGCCATGTGATCGACTTCTACCCAAAAAGACTGAATGCTTCATAACGTCAGAGGGAAATTCAACAAAGCATTCGTTTAAGGGTGTGTATATTTATGCAACCACATTATTTATATTCTTTATTTTTCCACCCTAAAAGATTTCAGTTTGTTTTTCAATGGAATTGTACAGATTATGGGAGACAGTAAAGGTGGAAACATTTCTGAAATGTATTCGTCTTGTACTGACTTTTTGACATGACAGAAACCTGGCATTGTAACAGGGGTGTGTTTATATCCACTGTATAACTCTATAGTTATATGTTGTGTATATACCTGTATATGTGATTACTACATCTATATGTGCATTATATATACACACACTATAGCTATGCCCGTGTACTGAGCCATATGTAACATTACCCTTTACCTTGGTGAAGCCACTATTCTATAGTAAAGTTAATGGTGAAATATTGGTCAAGCTCACAGGTCAACCATCACCAAAAGAAGGGTGGGACATCACCGCCCTGAGATTCCGCGACATCACCGCCCTGAGATTCCGCGACATCACTGCCCTGAGATTCCGCGACATCACTGCCCTGAGATTCCGCGACATCACTGCTCTGAGATTCCGAGACATCACTGCCCTGAGATTCCGCGACATCACTGCCCTGAGATTCCGCGACATCACCGCCCTGAGATTCCGCGACATCACTGCCCTGAGATTCCGAGACATCACTGCCCTGAGATTCCGAGACATCACTGCCCTGAGATTCCGAGACATCACAGCCCTGAGATTCCGTGACATCACTGTCCTGAGATTCCGTGACATCACTGCCCTCAGAATCCGCGACATCACTGCCCTCAGAATCCGCGACATCACTGCCCTGAGATTCCATGACATCACTGCCCTGAGATTCCGTGACATCACTGCCCTGAGATTCCGCGACATCACTGCCCTGAGATTCCGCGACATCACTGCCCTGAGATTCCGCGACATCACCGCCCTGAGATTCTGCGACTTCACTTCCTACGGGTGCAACATCAGTGCAGTGTCTGGGGTGTGACACTAGAACTCCATGCACTATTTGGCTGCAGAGCTATCAGTCTATTATTGCCGGAGAAGCACCTTCTAACTATTGATGTCCTTGTGTGCTCCTGAGATTTACCTTGAACTCTGAAGTGTCACATGGAGGGTGTGAGGCTACAGACCCCACACCACTGCAGGTGATTGTCAATATACATTTTATATCCAATAGGGTAGGTGCGATAAGCAGCCGCTACACCCTGACTGAGTCCAGAGGAGACGGCAGCGCCCAGAAAGAGCAAACGCTTCTGATTCTCATCCCAAGTTAATGTGAATAAGTGTATACAGAGAGCCGGGACCCCGAGGAGCCCACCACCATCTCCTCACTCCCAAACTTTAGCATTAGCCTGTATAATATGTATGGAACGACAATGGCTTTCTACACATATGAGAGCAAGGCATCATGGGAAATGTTGTGGGTTGACATACCATTCACTAAGTTGGCATTGGCATTATCAGTGGCGTTTGCCCCTGCGGCACCATCTGAAGCTGGAGGAAGGTGACAGGGTGGATGAGTGGAGCCGACTGTGATAAATTTAAAGAAACAAAGAGAATGAAAATAACGAAATGAGTAAAAATATAAATGAAGACACAGGGTGAGAGAATGGTCTGATATGCCGTGTGACCCGGCGGATACAGGGCTCCAGCCTGCCAGCAAGGATGCCAACTTCCCTCCCCCGGTATTGTTATATGAGTTCCTGCACTGATGTCAATGATCCATCTCCCGGGACGTGGCCCTAACGCTTTCTTATGGCCCTACGGTAACCCTTCAGAGATTCTACAATGAGTCGGGGGCTGCATCGGTCATGTGACCCCCACATGCCACATCTAAATATCACTTCTATTCAATCAAAAAGACAAGGGGGGGGGGGCGGTTTCCCACAAATCTCTTTTGAAGCGGCCGCAGTCTTGACGTGCTGTCATAATGCCGGCCGTGGTTCAACAGAGATATAAAGAGATTGGGGGTCATTCACTTCTCATCGGGGAGGAGACTCTGTGGAAACACTGACTGGCAGGGAGCTGCGGGCCTCATACGGGGCCAGGTTACTGACTTGTGTCCCAGATGGTGTGTGTGCCTGCATGCTGACAGTATGGATAGTGTGTGCCCCCTGGTGGTTCAGTCTACAGCTACACGTCTTACACTACCTGGTAGATTGGCTCCATCCTCCTTTTTCACACCTGTGTGATGACGATGAAAACAAAATAGAAATAAGATGTTAAACATGAACAAATGAGGCCGTGTTCACACAGTGCAGATTTGCTGCAGATCTTGGATGCATTTTTTAAGCCAAAACCAGAATTGGATCCAGGGGAGACGTCTTATAAGATCTTCCTTTATATATTTCTTCTGTTCAGGTTCCGTTCCTGATTTTGGGTTAAACGATAAATGGAAAAGCTGCAGCAAATCTGCACTGTGTGAACAAGGACTAAGCCCACTGCCTCGCCATACTCGTGTCCTTCAGCTACATCAGAGCATGGATGAGACACGTGGAAGGTGGTGGTTTCTGTGACCGCGGAGACGTGAAGGACGATGAACACTTAGTGGAGCGGGACGGAGGGGCACTCACCTTTCTTGTCTTTCTTCTGATCCTCTGATTCACTTGCCCCTAACAAGGTGAATATGATTCCAGTCTGAGAGTTGACACCAACAGCGGTGACGAGCATTCTCCCGGAGCCCTCCATCACATGGGTGCCTGTAGAGGATCAGCCGTAAGACAGGAGCCTACACAAGCTCAAGACGACAAATCCAACCAAACTACAAACGTGCCGACCTCCCCGAAATCCTGCACGCCAACATATCCGGAACATTCTCCCGCAAGGCGTATCCGCATGGAAAATGTAGGAGCCATTGTCTTATAGAGAGAGGACCAGGTTACATCTCCTCTAAACCGCACACCTCCTGAGGCCCCACCTCTACATCCCCCACTTACCCACCACTGCTACATCCCCCACCACCACTACATCCCCACCAGTGAAACATCCCCCACTAGCACTACATCCTCACCACTGCTACATCCCCCACTACCACTACATCCCCCACTTATACAACACTGCTACATCCCCCTCTACCACTACATCCCCACCAGTGAAACATCCCCCACTAGCACTACATCCTCACCACTGCTACATCCCCCACTAGCACTACATCCCCCACTTATACAACACTGCTACATCCCCCTCTACCACTACATCCCCACCAGTGAAACATCCCCCACTAGCACTACATCCCCACCACTGCTACATCCCCCACTACCACTACATCCCCCACTTATACAACACTGCTACATCCCCCTCTACCACTACATCCCCACCAGTGAAACATCCCCCACTAGCACTACATCCTCACCACTGCTACATCCCCCACTACCACTACATCCCCCACTTATACAACACTGCTACATCCCCCTCTACCACTACATCCCCACCAGTGAAACATCCCCCACTAGCACTACATCCTCACCACTGCTACATCCCCCACTACCACTACATCCCCCACTTATACAACACTGCTACATCCCCCTCTACCACTACATCCCCACCAGTGAAACATCCCCCACTAGCACTACATCCTCACCACTGCTACATCCCCCACTACCACTACATCCCCCACTTATACAACACTGCTACATCCCCCTCTACCACTACATCCCCACCAGTGAAACATCCCCCACTAGCACTACATCCCCACCACTGCTACATCCCCCACTAGCACTACATCCCCCACTTATACAACACTGCTACATCCCCCTCTACCACTACATCCCCACCAGTGAAACATCCTCCACTAGCACTACATCCCCACCACTGCTACATCCCCCACTAGCACTACATCCCCCACTTATACTACACTGCAACATCCCCCACTAGCACTACATCCCTCACTAGCACTACATCCCCACCACTGCTACATCCCCCACTAGCACTACATCCCCCACTTACACATCACTGCTACATCCCCCTCTACCACTACATCCCCACCAGTGCTACATCCCCCACTAGCACTACATCCCCACCACTGCTACATCCCCCACTAGCACTACATCCCCCACTTATACAACACTGCTACATCCCCCTCTACCACTACATCCCCACCAGTGAAACATCCCCCACTAGCACTACATCCTCACCACTGCTACATCCCCCTCTACCACTACATCCCCACCAGTGCTACATCCCTCACTAGCACTACATCCCCACCACTGCTACATCCCCCACTAGCACTACATCCCCCACTTACACATCACTGCTACATCACCCCACTGCCACTACATCCCCACCAGTGCTACATCCCCCACTAGCACTACATCCCCCACTTACACATCACTGCTACATCACCCCACTGCCACTACATCTCCCACCATCACAGCCACCAGTACCACAATGAGACATTGATATTAGTATTGGTGCCTGAGATCACGAGACATGTAGAGCCCGGCAGCTCTGGTCTTACCCGCTCGGCCTCTACTGACTGACGGCATGTATAACAGTGGAGGGGTCTGTGTGGTAAGATCATATACAGTGAGGGTCTCCATGTAGTAGGGGAAGACCCCATTCCACAGTATGAGCACCGTCACCTTGGTTACCCTCTAGTGTTGGATGGCGATACATTACCTGACAGCAGCATTGGATCTTTTTCAACAGATTTGCGGACCTGGTCGGACTCTCCGGTCAGAGAACTCTCATCAATTTTCAGATCATTTCCCTGAATAAACATGCCGTCTGCCGGCAGCAGATCCCCTGGTGGAGAGAGGAAGGATCATGAATGGTGGTAGATGGACCGGTTCATCAACTGAGCGGTAACAACAGCCATAACACCTACCGTATTTCACCTGTGCGATGTCCCCCACCACAAGTTCAGCCACTGGGATCTGAATGACCTGACCCCCCCGCACCACTGTGAACTTCTGCTCCTGCTCAATACGGCTCTGAAGACCTCGGAACTGCTTCTCTTTACTCCAGTCATTGAACGCAGTGACAAACACAACACAGACAACAGAAAGAAGAATGGCGGCTCCTTCAATCCAACCTGCTTCCGCCTCACCCTCATCTTCTGCCCCAGCTGCTCCACCACAACCTGCAGGAAACACAAGAAGCAGCTGATCATCTGCTCCACCTGAGGACAGGCTCATTACTGGCAGCGAACGTTCTGTGGGGTCACACATCTACTATGCGGCCTGGTCACACACTGCCATGATGGAACATTCCGGCTGCTGGCACCACAGCGCCTCCACCCATGACGCCAGTCTTTCCATGCAGTACCGTGATTGAGTGGCTCACACATGGGAGTAACGTGTCCCCACCAGGCAGGTGTAAGAGACCTCATCATCTCTGTCAGCTCGAGTACCATCTCAGCGCCAATGTTATAATGAAATAGCAGCCGGGTGAAGTCATTAATGAGGCGCACTATCTCCCTGCACTATTCTGGATACTTGACCCTTGGACACCCTGGCGGACTTTTCTCACACGGCACCAGCTCTTCCCGGACACATTAGACATCAGCACTTTTATTACACTCATTTTGGATGCCCATTTCAAAATACACATGGATTTTGACCCTTATTTAGCAGTTTCAAGGTTTTTTTAACAGTAAAATCAGCACATTTCAGTGCACAAAAAAATCCCCAAATATATTCAGCTTTTTTTTTTTTTGCTCCCTATCAATTTTAATGGGAATTTTCAGGGTGGATTCCTTGCCTAGATAGGTCAAAATTAGCATTAAAAATTGCTGTGTGAATATACTCTAAGGACCTGTTCACATGGCGTGTATGTGACATGTTTTTTGGCGTGCTTTGCACGCCGAAAAATGCATCAAAAGCACATGATTTAAGCTTCCCGTTGACATCAATGGGAAAGCGCATTGTTAGTGCATATGACACGTTTTTTTTACACAAGTGTATTGAAAAAAAACATAAAAAAAGGAGCGTCCGGGCAATTCTTTGGCGCATAAAATGCACCATAAACGCGCCTCATACCATTGTCAATGGGAGTCCTAATTACGCTAAAAAAAACGTGCCAAAAGCGCACACAGAACGCGTAAAATACGCCTGTATTTTAAAATGCGCTTAATATGTGTTTATATGAAGAGGTGAGGAAAAGTCTGGACAGAGGAGTCGCCGTGGATATAGAGTTTTTGGACTTAGTAAAGACATTTGCCCCCATCCCTCATAGACGTCTAATGCGTAAATTAAGGTCTAGAGCAGGGGTCTCAAACACGCGGGAGAGGAGAGAGCAGGCCGAAGGAGAAGTGCGCCGGCGAATGACGAAGCCCCTGAGGTCACTGTCCATATATGGACAGTGATGTCAGGAGCTTCCCCAGAGCCGAAGTCCCAGAGCAGAGCCGCTAGTAGTACTAAGACTCCAGCTCTGCTCCTGACATCACTGTCCATGTATGGAGAGTGATGTCAGGAGCTTCCCCAGTGCCGGAGTCCCAGAGCAGAGCTTTCACTAGCGCTCTGCTCCGGGACTCCTGCTCTGGGGAAGCTCCTGACATCACTGTCCATATATGGACAGTGATGTCAGGAGCAGAGCTGGAGTCTTAGTACTAGAAGCGGCTCTGCTCCGGCCGAGTTATTATAGTAATGTATTATTGTTATAGTAATGTAGTATTATTGTAATGTAGTGTTATAGTAATGTAGTGTTATAGTAATGTAGTGTTATAGCTCCCCAGTGTACTATCACACATGTAATACAGACGCCCCCCAGTGTACTATCACATGTAATACAGACGCTCCCCAGTGTAATATCACATGTAATACAGACGCTCCCTAGTGTACTATCACATGTAATACAGACGCTCCTCAGTGTAATATCACATGTAATACAGACGCTCCCCAGTGTACTATCACATGTAATACAGACGCTCCCCAGTGTACTATCACATGTAATACAGACGCTCCCCAGTGTAATATCACATGTAATACAGACGCTCCCCAGTGTACTATCACATGTAATTCAGACGCTCCCCAGTGTAATATCACACATGTAATACAGACGCTCCCCAGTGTAATATCACATGTAATACAGACGCTCCCCAGTGTACTATCACATGTAATACAGACGCTCCCCAGTGTAATATCACATGTAATACAGACGCTCCCCAGTGTACTATCACATGTAATACAGACGCTCCCCAGTGTACTATCACATGTAATACAGACGCTCCTCAGTGTACTATCACATGTAATACAGACGCCCCCCAGTGTACTATCACATGTAATACAGACGCTCCCCGGTGTACTATCACATGTAATACAGACGCTCCCCAGTGTACTATCACATGTAATACAGACGCTCCCCAGTGTACTATCACATGTAATACAGACGCTCCCCAGTGTAATATCACATGTAATACAGACGCTCCCCAGTGTACTATCACATGTAATACAGACGCTCCTCAGTGTACTATCACATGTAATACAGACGCTCCCCAGTGTAATATCACATGTAATACAGACGCTCCCCAGTGTAATATCACATGTAATACAGACGCTCCTCAGTGTACTATCACATGTAATACAGACGCTCCCCAGTGTAATATCACATGTAATACAGACGCTCCTCAGTGTACTATCACATGTAATACAGACGCTCCCCAGTGTACTATCACATGTAATACAGACGCTCCCCAGTGTAATATCACATGTAATACAGACGCTCCCCGGTGTACTATCACATGTAATACAGACGCTCCCCAGTGTACTATCACATGTAATACAGACGCTCCCCAGTGTACTATCACATGTAATACAGACGCTCCCCAGTGTAATATCACATGTAATACAGACGCTCCCCAGTGTACTATCACATGTAATACAGACGCTCCTCAGTGTACTATCACATGTAATACAGACGCTCCTCAGTGTACTATCACATGTAATACAGACGCTCCCCAGTGTAATATCACATGTAATACAGACGCTCCCCAGTGTACTATCACATGTAATACAGACGCTCCTCAGTGTACTATCACATGTAATACAGACGCTCCCCAGTGTAATATCACATGTAATACAGACGCTCCCCAGTGTAATATCACATGTAATACAGACGCTCCTCAGTGTACTATCACATGTAATACAGACGCTCCCCAGTGTAATATCACATGTAATACAGACGCTCCTCAGTGTACTATCACATGTAATACAGACGCTCCCCAGTGTAATATCACATGTAATACAGACGCTCCCCAGTGTAATATCACATGTAATACAGACGCTCCCCGGTGTACTATCACATGTAATACAGACGCTCCCCAGTGTACTATCACATGTAATACAGACGCTCCCCAGTGTACTATCACATGTAATACAGACGCTCCCCAGTGTACTATCACATGTAATACAGGCGCTCCTCAGTGCGCTATCACATGTAATACAGACGCTCCCCAGTGTAATATCACATGTAATACAGACGCTCCTCAGTGTACTATCACATGTAATACAGACGCTCCCCAGTGTAATATCACATGTAATACAGACGCTCCCCAGTGTACTATCACATGTAATACAGACGCTCCCCAGTGTACTATCACATGTAATACAGACGCTCCCCAGTGTAATATCACATGTAATACAGACGCTCCCCAGTGTAATATCACATGTAATACAGACGCTCCCCAGTGTACTATCACATGTAATACAGACGCTCCCCAGTGTACTATCACATGTAATACAGACGCTCCCCAGTGTACTATCACATGTAATACAGACGCTCCCCAGTGTACTATCACATGTAATACAGACGCTCCCCAGTGTGCTATCACATGTAATACAGACGCTCCCCAGTGCGCTATCACATGTAATACAGACGCTCCCCAGTGTACTATCACATGTAATACAGACGCTCCCCAGTGTACTATCACATGTAATACAGACGCTCCCCAGTGTACTATCACATGTAATACAGACGCTCCCCAGTGTACTATCACATGTACTACAGACGCTCCCCAGTGTACTATCACATGTAATACAGACGCTCCCCAGTGTACTATCACATGTACTACAGACGCTCCCCAGTGCACTATCACATGTAATACAGACGCTCCCCAGTGTAATATCACACATGTAATACAGACGCTCCCCAGTGTACTATCACATGTAATACAGACGCTCCTCAGTGTACTATCACATGTAATACAGACGCTCCCCAGTGTAATATCACATCTAATACAGACGCTCCCCAGTGTACTATCACATGTAATACAGACGCTCCCCAGTGTACTATCACATGTAATACAGACGCTCCCCAGTGTACTATCACATGTAATACAGACGCTCCCCAGTGTAATATCACACATGTAATACAGACGCTCCCCAGTGTAATATCACATGTAATACAGACGCTCCCCAGTGTAATATCACATGTAATACAGACGCTCCCCAGTGCGCTATCACATGTAATACAGACGCTCCCCAGTGTACTATCACATGTAATACAGACGCTCCCCAGTGTACTATCACATGTAATACAGACGCTCCCCAGTGTACTATCACATGTAATACAGACGCTCCCCAGTGTACTATCACATGTAATACAGACGCTCCCCAGTGTACTATCACATGTAATACAGACGCTCCCCAGTGTAATATCACATGTAATACAGACGCTCCTCAGTGTACTATCACATGTAATACAGACGCTCCCCAGTGTAATATCACATGTACTACAGACGCTCCCCAGTGTAATATCACATGTACTACAGACGCTCCCCAGTGTAATATCACATGTAATACAGACGCTCCCCAGTGTAATATCACATGTAATACAGACGCTCCTCAGTGTACTATCACATGTAATACAGACACTCCCCAGTGTACTATCACATGTAATACAGACGCTCCCCAGTGTAATATCACATGTAATACAGACGCTCCCCAGTGTAATATCACATGTAATACAGACGCTCCCCAGTGTAATATCACACATGTAATACAGACGCTCCTCAGTGCGCTATCACATGTAATACAGACGCTCCCCAGTGTACTATCACATGTAATACAGACGCTCCCCAGTGTAATATCACATGTAATACAGACGCTCCCCAGTGTACTATCACATGTAATACAGACGCTCCCCAGTGTAATATCACATGTAATACAGACGCTCCCCAGTGTACTATCACATGTAATACAGACGCTCCCCAGTGTACTATCACATGTAATACAGACGCTCCCCAGTGTACTATCACATGTAATACAGACGCTCCCCAGTGTACTATCACATCTAATACAGACGCTCCCCAGTGTACTATCACATGTAATACAGACGCTCCCCAGTGTACTATCACATGTAATACAGACGCTCCCCAGTGTACTATCACATGTAATACAGACGCTCCCCAGTGTACTATCACATGTAATACAGACGCTCCCCAGTGTACTATCACATGTACTACAGACGCTCCCCAGTGTACTATCACATGTAATACAGACGCTCCCCAGTGTACTATCACATGTAATACAGACGCTCCTCAGTGTAATATCACATATAATACAGACGCTCCCCAGTGTACTATCACATGTAATACAGACGCTCCCCAGTGCACTATCACATGTAATACAGACGCTCCCCAGTGTACTATCACATGTAATACAGACGCTCCCCAGTGTAATATCACATGTAATACAGACGCTCCCCAGTGTACTATCACATGTAATACAGACGCTCCCCAGTGTACTATCACATGTAATACAGACGCTCCCCAGTGTACTATCACATGTAATACAGACGCTCCCCAGTGTACTATCACATGTAATACAGACGCTCCCCAGTGTAATATCACATGTAATACAGACGCTCCCCAGTGTACTATCACATGTAATACAGACGCTCCCCAGTGTAATATCACATGTAATACAGACGCTTCCCAGTGTACTATCACATGTAATACAGACGCTCCCCAGTGTACTATCACATGTAATACAGACGCTCCCCAGTGTACTATCACATGTAATACAGACGCTCCCCAGTGCACTATCACATGTAATACAGACGCTCCTCAGTGTACTATCACATGTAATACAGACGCTCCTCAGTGTAATATCACATGTAATACAGACGCTCCCCAGTGTACTATCACATGTAATACAGGCGCTCCCCAGTGTAATATCACATGTAATACAGACGCTCCCCAGTGTACTATCACATGTAATACAGACGCTCCCCAGTGTACTATCACATGTAATACAGACGCTCCCCAGTGTAATATCACATGTAATACAGACGCTCCCCAGTGTACTATCACATGTAATACAGACGCTCCCCAGTGTACTATCACATGTAATACAGACGCTCCCCAGTGTACTATCACATGTAATACAGACGCTCCCCAGTGTACTATCACATGTAATACAGACGCTCCCCAGTGTACTATCACACATGTAATACAGACGCTCCTCAGTGTAATATCACATGTAATACAGACGCTCTCAGTGTAATATCACATGTAATACAGACGCTCCCCAGTGTAATATCACATGTAATACAGACGCTCCTCAGTGTACTATCACATGTTATACAGACGCTCTCAGTGTAATATCACATGTAATACAGACGCTCCCCAGTGTAATATCACATGTAATACAGACGCTCCCCAGTGTACTATCACATGTAATACAGACGCTCCCCAGTGTACTATCACATGTAATACAGACGCTCCCCGGTGTACTATCACATGTAATACAGACGCTCCCCGGTGTAATATCACATGTAATACAGACGCTCCTCAGTGCACTATCACATGTAATACAGACGCTCCCCAGTGTACTATCACATGTAATACAGACGCTCCCCAGTGTACTATCACATGTAATACAGACGCTCCCCAGTGTACTATCACATGTAATACAGACGCTCCCCAGTGTACTATCACATGTAATACAGACGCTCCCCAGTGTACTATCACATGTAATACAGACGCTCCCCAGTGTAATATCACATGTAATACAGACGCTCCCCAGTGTACTATCACATGTAATACAGACGCTCCCCAGTGTACTATCACATGTAATACAGACGCTCCCCAGTGTAGTATCACATGTAATACAGACGCTCCTCAGTGTAATATCACATGTAATACAGACGCTCCCCAGTGTACTATCACATGTAATACAGACGCTCCTCAGTGTACTATCACATGTAATACAGACGCTCCTCAGTGTACTATCACATGTAATACAGACGCTCCTCAGTGTAATATCACATGTAATACAGACGCTCCCCAGTGCGCTATCACATGTAATACAGACGCTCCTCAGTGTACTATGACATGTAATACAGACGCTCCCCAGTGTACTATCACATGTAATACAGACGCTCCTCAGTGTACTATCACATGTAATACAGACGCTCCTCAGTGTACTATCACATGTAATACAGACGCTCCCCAGTGTACTATCACATGTAATACAGACGCTCCCCAGTGTAATATCACATGTAATACAGACGCTCCCCAGTGTACTATCACATGTAATACAGGCGCTCCCCAGTGTACTATCACATGTAATACAGGCGCTCCCCAGTGTACTATCACATGTAATACAGACGCTCCCCAGTGTACTATCACATGTAATACAGGCGCTCCCCAGTGTACTATCACATGTAATACAGACGCTCCCCAGTGTACTATCACATGTAATACAGGCGCTCCCCAGTGTACTATCACATGTAATACAGGCGCTCCCCAGTGTACTATCACATGTAATACAGACGCTCCCCAGTGTACTATCACATGTAATACAGGCGCTCCCCAGTGTACTATCACATGTAATACAGACGCTCCCCAGTGTACTATCACATGTAATACAGACGCTCCCCAGTGTACTATCACATGTAATACAGACGCTCCCCAGTGTACTATCACATGTAATACAGACGCTCCCCAGTGTACTATCACATGTAATACAGACGCTCCCCAGTGTACTATCACATGTAATACAGACGCTCCCCGGTGTACTATCACATGTAATACAGACGCTCCCCAGTGTACTATCACATGTAATACAGACGCTCCCCGGTGTACTATCACATGTAATACAGACGCTCCCCAGTGTACTATCACATGTAATACAGACGCTCCCCAGTGTACTATCACATGTAATACAGACGCTCCCCAGTGTAATATCACATGTAATACAGACGCTCCCCAGTGCGCTATCACATGTAATACAGACGCTCCCCAGTGCACTATCACATGTAATACAGACGCTCCCCAGTGTACTATCACATGTAATACAGACGCTCCCCAGTGTACTATCACATGTAATACAGACGCTCCTCAGTGTACTATCACATGTAATACAGACGCTCCCCAGTGTAATATCACATGTAATACAGACGCTCCCCAGTGTACTATCACATGTAATACAGACGCTCCTCAGTGTACTATCACATGTAATACAGACGCTCCCCAGTGTAATATCACATGTAATACAGGCGCTCCCCAGTGTACTATCACATGTAATACAGACGCTCCCCAGTGTACTATCACATGTAATACAGACGCTCCCCAGTGTACTATCACATGTAATACAGACGCTCCTCAGTGTACTATCACATGTAATACAGACGCTCCCCAGTGTAATATCACATGTAATACAGACGCTCCCCAGTGTAATATCACATGTAATACAGACGCTCCCCAGTGTACTATCACATGTAATACAGACGCTCCCCAGTGTACTATCACATGTAATACAGACGCTCCTCAGTGTACTATCACATGTAATACAGACGCTCCCCAGTGTACTATCACATGTAATACAGACGCTCCTCAGTGTACTATCACACATGTAATACAGACGCTCCTCAGTGTAATATCACACATGTAATACAGACGCTCCCCAGTGTACTATCACATGTAATACAGACGCTCCCCAGTGTAATATCACATGTAATACAGACGCTCCCCAGTGTACTATCACATGTAATACAGACGCTCCTCAGTGTACTATCACATGTAATACAGACGCTCCTCAGTGTACTATCACATGTAATACAGACGCTCCTCAGTGTACTATCACATGTAATACAGACGCTCCCCAGTGTAATATCACATGTAATACAGACGCTCCTCAGTGTATTATCACATGTAATACAGACGCTCCCCAGTGTACTATCACATGTAATACAGACGCTCCCCAGTGTACTATCACATGTAATACAGACGCTCCTCAGTGTACTATCACATGTAATACAGACGCTCCCCAGTGTAATATCACATGTAATACAGACGCTCCTCAGTGTACTATCACATGTAATACAGACGCTCCCCAGTGTACTATCACATGTAATACAGACGCTCCCCAGTGTACTATCACATGTAATACAGACGCTCCCCAGTGTACTATCACATGTAATACAGACGCTCCTCAGTGTACTATCACATGTAATACAGACGCTCCCCAGTGTACTATCACATGTAATACAGACGCTCCCCAGTGTAATATCACATGTAATACAGACGCTCCCCAGTGTACTATCACATGTAATACAGACGCTCCTCAGTGTACTATCACATGTAATACAGACGCTCCCCAGTGTACTATCACATGTAATACAGACGCTCCCCAGTGTACTATCACATGTAATACAGACGCTCCCCAGTGTACTATCACATGTAATACAGACGCTCCCCAGTGTACTATCACATGTAATACAGACGCTCCCCAGTGTACTATCACATGTAATACAGACGCTCCTCAGTGTACTATCACATGTAATACAGACGCTCCTCAGTGTACTATCACATGTAATACAGACGCTCCCCAGTGTACTATCACATGTAATACAGACGCTCCTCAGTGTAATATCACATGTAATACAGACGCTCCTCAGTGTACTATCACATGTAATACAGACGCTCCCCAGTGTAATATCACATGTAATACAGACGCTCCCCAGTGTACTATCACATGTAATACAGACGCTCCCCAGTGTACTATCACATGTAATACAGACGCTCCCCAGTGTAATATCACATGTAATACAGACGCTCCCCAGTGTACTATCACATGTAATACAGACGCTCCCCAGTGTACTATCACATGTAATACAGACGCTCCCCAGTGTACTATCACATGTAATACAGACGCTCCCCAGTGTACTATCACATGTAATACAGACGCTCCCCAGTGTACTATCACATGTAATACAGACGCTCCCCAGTGTACTATCACATGTAATACAGACGCTCCTCAGTGTACTATCACATGTAATACAGACGCTCCTCAGTGTACTATCACATGTAATACAGACGCTCCCCAGTGTACTATCACATGTAATACAGACGCTCCTCAGTGTAATATCACATGTAATACAGACGCTCCTCAGTGTAATATCACATGTAATACAGACGCTCCCCAGTGTACTATCACATGTAATACAGACGCTCCGCAGTGTACTATCACATGTAATACAGACGCTCCCCAGTGTAATATCACATGTAATACAGACGCTCCTCAGTGTACTATCACATGTAATACAGACGCTCCCCAGTGTAATATCACATGTAATACAGACGCTCCCCAGTGTAATATCACACATGTAATACAGACGCTCCCCAGTGTACTATCACATGTAATACAGACGCTCCCCAGTGTAATATCACATGTAATACAGACGCTCCCCAGTGTACTATCACATGTAATACAGACGCTCCCCAGTGTAATATCACATGTAATACAGACGCTCCCCAGTGTAATATCACATGTAATACAGACGCTCCCCAGTGTACTATCACATGTAATACAGACGCTCCCCAGTGTACTATCACATGTAATACAGACGCTCCTCAGTGTACTATCACATGTAATACAGACGCTCCCCAGTGTACTATCACATGTAATACAGACGCTCCTCAGTGTACTATCACACATGTAATACAGACGCTCCTCAGTGTAATATCACACATGTAATACAGACGCTCCCCAGTGTACTATCACATGTAATACAGACGCTCCCCAGTGTAATATCACACATGTAATACAGACGCTCCCCAGTGTACTATCACATGTAATACAGACGCTCCTCAGTGTACTATCACATGTAATACAGACGCTCCTCAGTGTACTATCACATGTAATACAGACGCTCCTCAGTGTACTATCACATGTAATACAGACGCTCCCCAGTGTAATATCACATGTAATACAGACGCTCCCCAGTGTACTATCACATGTAATACAGACGCTCCTCAGTGTATTATCACATGTAATACAGACGCTCCCCAGTGTACTATCACATGTAATACAGACGCTCCTCAGTGTACTATCACATGTAATACAGACGCTCCCCAGTGTAATATCACATGTAATACAGACGCTCCTCAGTGTACTATCACATGTAATACAGACGCTCCCCAGTGTACTATCACATGTAATACAGACGCTCCCCAGTGTACTATCACATGTAATACAGACGCTCCCCAGTGTACTATCACATGTAATACAGACGCTCCCCAGTGTACTATCACATGTAATACAGACGCTCCCCAGTGTAATATCACATGTAATACAGACGCTCCCCAGTGTACTATCACATGTAATACAGACGCTCCTCAGTGTACTATCACATGTAATACAGACGCTCCCCAGTGTACTATCACATGTAATACAGACGCTCCCCAGTGTACTATCACATGTAATACAGACGCTCCCCAGTGTAATATCACATGTAATACAGACGCTCCCCAGTGTACTATCACATGTAATACAGACGCTCCCCAGTGTACTATCACATGTAATACAGACGCTCCCCAGTGTACTATCACATGTAATACAGACGCTCCCCAGTGTACTATCACATGTAATACAGACGCTCCCCAGTGTACTATCACATGTAATACAGACGCTCCCCAGTGTACTATCACATGTAATACAGACGCTCCTCAGTGTACTATCACATGTAATACAGACGCTCCTCAGTGCACTATCACATGTAATACAGACGCTCCTCAGTGTACTATCACATGTAATACAGACGCTCCTCAGTGTAATATCACATGTAATACAGACGCTCCCCAGTGTACTATCACATGTAATACAGACGCTCCGCAGTGTACTATCACATGTAATACAGACGCTCCCCAGTGTAATATCACATGTAATACAGACGCTCCTCAGTGTACTATCACATGTAATACAGACGCTCCCCAGTGTAATATCACATGTAATACAGACGCTCCCCAGTGTAATATCACACATGTAATACAGACGCTCCCCAGTGTACTATCACATGTAATACAGACGCTCCCCAGTGTAATATCACATGTAATACAGACGCTCCTCAGTGTACTATCACATGTAATACAGACGCTCCCCAGTGTAATATCACATGTAATACAGACGCTCCCCAGTGTACTATCACATGTAATACAGACGCTCCCCAGTGTACTATCACATGTAATACAGACGCTCCTCAGTGTAATATCACATGTAATACAGACGCTCCCCAGTGTACTATCACATGTAATACAGACGCTCCGCAGTGTACTATCACATGTAATACAGACGCTCCTCAGTGTACTATCACATGTAATACAGACGCTCCCCAGTGTACTATCACATGTAATACAGACGCTCCCCAGTGTACTATCACATGTAATACAGACGCTCCCCAGTGTACTATCACATGTAATACAGACGCTCCCCAGTGTACTATCACATGTAATACAGACGCTCCCCAGTGTAATATCACATGTAATACAGACGCTCCCCAGTGTACTATCACATGTAATACAGACGCTCCTCAGTGTAATATCACATGTAATACAGACGCTCCCCAGTGTAATATCACATGTAATACAGACGCTCCCCAGTGTAATATCACACATGTAATACAGACGCTCCCCAGTGTACTATCACATGTAATACAGACGCTCCCCAGTGTAATATCACATGTAATACAGACGCTCCCCAGTGTACTATCACATGTAATACAGACGCTCCTCAGTGTACTATCACATGTAATACAGACGCTCCCCAGTGTACTATCACATGTAATACAGACGCTCCCCAGTGTACTATCACATGTAATACAGACGCTCCTCAGTGTACTATCACATGTAATACAGACGCTCCCCAGTGTACTATCACATGTAATACAGACGCTCCTCAGTGTACTATCACATGTAATACAGACGCTCCCCAGTGTACTATCACATGTAATACAGACGCTCCCCAGTGCACTATCACATGTAATACAGACGCTCTCCAGTGTACTATCACATGTAATACAGACGCTCCCCAGTGTACTATCACATGTAATACAGACGCTCTCCAGTGTACTATCACATGTAATACAGACGCTCCCCAGTGTACTATCACATGTAATACAGACGCTCCCCAGTGTACTATCACATGTAATACAGACGCTCCCCAGTGCACTATCACATGTAATACAGACGCTCTCCAGTGTACTATCACATGTAATACAGACGCTCCCCAGTGTACTATCACATGTAATACAGACGCTCCCCAGTGTACTATCACATGTAATACAGACGCTCCTCAGTGTAATATCACATGTAATACAGACGCTCCCCAGTGTACTATCACATGTAATACAGACGCTCCCCAGTGTACTATCACATGTAATACAGACGCTCCTCAGTGTAATATCACATGTAATACAGACGCTCCCCAGTGTACTATCACATGTAATACAGACGCTCCCCAGTGTACTATCACATGTAATACAGACGCTCCCCAGTGTAATATCACATGTAATACAGACGCTCCTCAGTGTACTATCACATGTAATACAGACGCTCCCCAGTGTACTATCACATGTAATACAGACGCTCCCCAGTGTACTATCACATGTAATACAGACGCTCCCCAGTGTACTATCACATGTAATACAGACGCTCCTCAGTGTACTATCACATGTAATACAGACGCTCCCCAGTGTACTATCACATGTAATACAGACGCTCCTCAGTGTACTATCACATGTAATACAGACGCTCCCCAGTGTAATATCACATGTAATACAGACGCTCCCCAGTGTACTATCACATGTAATACAGATGCTCCCCAGTGTAATATCACATGTAATACAGACGCTCCCCAGTGTACTATCACATGTAATACAGACGCTCCCCAGTGTACTATCACATGTAATACAGACGCTCCCCAGTGTACTATCACATGTAATACAGACGCTCCCCAGTGTACTATCACATGTAATACAGACGCTCCTCGGTGTAATATCACATGTAATACAGACGCTCCTCAGTGCACTATCACATGTAATACAGACGCTCCCCAGTGTACTATCACATGTAATACAGACGCTCCCCAGTGTACTATCACATGTAATACAGACGCTCCCCAGTGTACTATCACATGTAATACAGACGCTCCCCAGTGTAATATCACATGTAATACAGACGCTCCCCAGTGTACTATCACATGTAATACAGACGCTCCCCAGTGTACTATCACATGTAATACAGACGCTCCCCAGTGTACTATCACATGTAATACAGACGCTCCCCGGTGTACTATCACATGTAATACAGACGCTCCCCAGTGTAATATCACATGTAATACAGACGCTCCCCAGTGTACTATCACATGTAATACAGACGCTCCTCAGTGTACTATCACATGTAATACAGACGCTCCCCAGTGTACTATCACATGTAATACAGACGCTCCCCTGTGTACTATCACATGTAATACAGACGCTCCCCAGTGTAATATCACATGTAATACAGACGCTCCCCAGTGTACTATCACATGTAATACAGACGCTCCCCTGTGTACTATCACATGTAATACAGACGCTCCCCAGTGTACTATCACATGTAATACAGACGCTCCTCAGTGTAATATCACATGTAATACAGACGCTCCCCAGTGTACTATCACATGTAATACAGACGCTCCTCGGTGTAATATCACATGTAATACAGACGCTCCCCAGTGTAATATCACATGTAATACAGACGCTCCCCAGTGTACTATCACATGTAATACAGACGCTCCCTAGTGTACTATCACATGTAATACAGACGCTCCCCAGTGCACTATCACATGTAATACAGACGCTCCTCAGTGCACTATCACATGTAATACAGACGCTCCTCAGTGTAATATCACATGTAATACAGACGCTCCTCAGTGTACTATCACATGTAATACAGACGCTCCCCAGTGCACTATCACATGTAATACAGACGCTCCCCAGTGTACTATCACATGTAATACAGACGCTCCCCAGTGTACTATCACATGTAATACAGACGCTCCCCAGTGTAATATCACATGTAATACAGACGCTCCTCAGTGTACTATCACATGTAATACAGACGCTCCCCAGTGTAATATCACATGTAATACAGACGCTCCCCAGTGTACTATCACATGTAATACAGACGCTCCTCAGTGTACTATCACATGTAATACAGACGCTCCCTAGTGTACTATCACATGTAATACAGACGCTCCCCAGTGTACTATCACATGTAATACAGACGCTCCCCAGTGTAATATCACATGTAATATAGACGCTCCCCAGTGTACTATCACATGTAATACAGACGCTCCCCAGTGTACTATCACATGTAATACAGACGCTCCTCAGTGTACTATCACATGTAATACAGACGCCCCCCAGTGTACTATCACATGTAATACAGACGCTCCCCAGTGTACTATCACATGTAATACAGACGCTCCTCAGTGTACTATCACATGTAATACAGACGCTCCTCAGTGTACTATCACATGTAATACAGACGCTCCCTAGTGTACTATCACATGTAATACAGACGCTCCCCAGTGTAATATCACATGTAATACAGACGCTCCCCAGTGTAATATCACATGTAATACAGACGCTCCCCAGTGTACTATCACATGTAATACAGACGCTCCCCAGTGTACTATCACATGTAATACAGACGCTCCCCAGTGTACTATCACATGTAATACAGACGCTCCTCAGTGTACTATCACATGTAATACAGACGCTCCCCAGTGTAATATCACATGTAATACAGACGCTCCCCAGTGTACTATCACATGTAATACAGACGCTCCTCAGTGTACTATCACATGTAATACAGACGCTCCCCAGTGTACTATCACATGTAATACAGACGCTCCTCAGTGTACTATCACATGTAATACAGACGCCCCCCAGTGTACTATCACATGTAATACAGACGCTCCCCAGTGTACTATCACATGTAATACAGACGCTCCTCAGTGTACTATCACATGTAATACAGACGCTCCTCAGTGTACTATCACATGTAATACAGACGCTCCCTAGTGTACTATCACATGTAATACAGACGCTCCCCAGTGTAATATCACATGTAATACAGACGCTCCCCAGTGTAATATCACATGTAATACAGACGCTCCCCAGTGTACTATCACATGTAATACAGACGCTCCCCAGTGTACTATCACATGTAATACAGACGCTCCCCAGTGTACTATCACATGTAATACAGACGCTCCTCAGTGTACTATCACATGTAATACAGACGCTCCCCAGTGTAATATCACATGTAATACAGACGCTCCCCAGTGTACTATCACATGTAATACAGACGCTCCCCAGTGTACTATCACATGTAATACAGACGCTCCCCAGTGTAATATCACATGTAATACAGACGCCCCCCAGTGTACTATCACATGTAATACAGACGCTCCCCAGTGTACTATCACATGTAATACAGACGCTCCCCAGTGTACTATCACATGTAATACAGACGCTCCTCAGTGTACTATCACATGTAATACAGACGCTCCCCAGTGTACTATCACATGTAATACAGACGCTCCCCAGTGTACTATCACATGTAATACAGACGCTCCCCAGTGTACTATCACATGTAATACAGACGCTCCTCAGTGTACTATCACATGTAATACAGACGCTCCCCAGTGTAATATCACATGTAATACAGACGCCCCCCAGTGTACTATCACATGTAATACAGGCGCTCCCCAGTGTAATATCACATGTAATACAGACGCTCCCCAGTGTACTATCACATGTAATACAGACGCTCCCCGGTGTACTATCACATGTAATACAGACGCTCCTCGGTGTAATATCACATGTAATACAGACGCTCCCCAGTGTAATATCACATGTAATACAGACGCTCCCCAGTGTACTATCACATGTAATACAGACGCTCCCCAGTGTACTATCACATGTAATACAGACGCTCCCTAGTGTACTATCACATGTAATACAGACGCTCCCCAGTGTAATATCACATGTAATACAGACGCTCCCTAGTGTAATATCACATGTAATACAGACGCTCCCCAGTGTAATATCACATGTAATACAGACGCTCCCCAGTGTAATATCACATGTAATACAGACGCTCCCCAGTGTACTATCACATGTAATACAGGCGCTCCCCAGTGTAATATCACATGTAATACAGACGCTCCCCAGTGTACTATCACATGTAATACAGACGCTCCTCAGTGTACTATCACATGTAATACAGACGCTCCCCAGTGTACTATCACATGTAATACAGACGCTCCCCAGTGTAATATCACATGTAATATAGACGCTCCCCAGTGCACTATCACATGTAATACAGACGCTCCTCAGTGTACTATCACATGTAATACAGACGCTCCTCAGTGTACTATCACATGTAATACAGACGCTCCCCAGTGTACTATCACATGTAATACAGACGCTCCCCAGTGTACTATCACATGTAATACAGACGCTCCTCAGTGTACTATCACATGTAATACAGACGCTCCCCAGTGTAATATCACATGTAATACAGACGCTCCTCAGTGTACTATCACATGTAATACAGACGCTCCTCAGTGTACTATCACATGTAATACAGACGCTCCCCAGTGTAATATCACATGTAATACAGACGCTCCCCAGTGTACTATCACATGTAATACAGACGCTCCCCAGTGTACTATCACATGTAATACAGACGCTCCCCAGTGTAATATCACATGTAATACAGACGCCCCCCAGTGTACTATCACATGTAATACAGACGCTCCCCAGTGTACTATCACATGTAATACAGACGCTCCCCAGTGTACTATCACATGTAATACAGACGCTCCCCAGTGTACTATCACATGTAATACAGACGCTCCCCAGTGTAATATCACATGTAATACAGACGCCCCCCAGTGTACTATCACATGTAATACAGACGCTCCCCAGTGTACTATCACATGTAATACAGACGCTCCCCAGTGTACTATCACATGTAATACAGACGCTCCCCAGTGTACTATCACATGTAATACAGACGCTCCTCAGTGTACTATCACATGTAATACAGACGCTCCTCAGTGTACTATCACATGTAATACAGACGCTCCCCAGTGTACTATCACATGTAATACAGACGCTCCCCATTGTACTATCACATGTAATACAGACGCTCCCCAGTGTAATATCACATGTAATACAGACGCTCCCCAGTGTACTATCACATGTAATACAGACGCTCCTCAGTGTACTATCACATGTAATACAGACGCTCCCCAGTGTAATATCACATGTAATACAGACGCTCCCCAGTGTACTATCACATGTAATACAGACGCTCCCCAGTGTACTATCACATGTAATACAGACGCTCCTCAGTGTACTATCACATGTAATACAGACGCTCCTCAGTGTACTATCACATGTAATACAGACGCTCCCCAGTGTACTATCACATGTAATACAGACGCTCCCCAGTGTACTATCACATGTAATACAGACGCTCCCCAGTGTAATATCACATGTAATACAGACGCTCCCCAGTGTACTATCACATGTAATACAGACGCTCCTCAGTGTAATATCACATGTAATACAGACGCTCCTCAGTGTACTATCACATGTAATACAGACGCTCCCCAGTGTACTATCACATGTAATACAGACACTCCCCAGTGTACTATCACATGTAATACAGACGCTCCCCAGTGTACTATCACATGTAATACAGACGCTCCTCAGTGTACTATCACATGTAATACAGACGCTCCCCAGTGTAATATCACATGTAATACAGACGCTCCCCAGTGTACTATCACATGTAATACAGACGCTCCTCAGTGTACTATCACATGTAATACAGACGCTCCCCAGTGTACTATCACATGTAATACAGACGCTCCTCAGTGTACTATCACATGTAATACAGACGCTCCCCAGTGTAATATCACATGTAATACAGACGCTCCCCAGTGTACTATCACATGTAATACAGACGCTCCCCAGTGTACTATCACATGTAATACAGACGCTCCCCAGTGTACTATCACATGTAATACAGACGCTCCCCAGTGTACTATCACATGTAATACAGACGCTCCCCAGTGTACTATCACATGTAATACAGACGCTCCCCAGTGTAATATCACATGTAATACAGACGCTCCCCAGTGTACTATCACATGTAATACAGACGCTCCCCTGTGTACTATCACATGTAATACAGACGCTCCCCAGTGTACTATCACATGTAATACAGACGCTCCTCAGTGTACTATCACATGTAATACAGACGCTCCCCAGTGTACTATCACATGTAATACAGACGCTCCCCAGTGTACTATCACATGTAATACAGACGCTCCCCAGTGTACTATCACATGTAATACAGACGCTCCCCAGTGTACTATCACATGTAATACAGACGCTCCCCAGTGTAATATCACATGTAATACAGACGCTCCCCAGTGTACTATCACATGTAATACAGACGCTCCTCAGTGTAATATCACATGTAATACAGACGCTCCCCAGTGTACTATCACATGTAATACAGACGCTCCCCATTGTACTATCACATGTAATACAGACGCTCCCCAGTGTAATATCACATGTAATACAGACGCCCCCCAGTGTACTATCACATGTAATACAGACGCTCCCCAGTGTACTATCACATGTAATACAGACGCTCCTCAGTGTACTATCACATGTAATACAGACGCTCCCCAGTGTACTATCACATGTAATACAGACGCTCCCCAGTGTACTATCACATGTAATACAGACGCTCCCCAGTGTACTATCACATGTAATACAGACGCTCCCCAGTGTACTATCACATGTAATACAGACGCTCCTCAGTGTACTATCACATGTAATACAGACGCTCCCCAGTGTAATATCACATGTAATACAGACGCTCCCCAGTGTACTATCACATGTAATACAGACGCTCCTCAGTGTACTATCACATGTAATACAGACGCTCCCCAGTGTAATATCACATGTAATACAGACGCTCCCTAGTGTACTATCACATGTAATACAGACGCTCCCCAGTGTACTATCACATGTAATACAGACGCTCCCCAGTGTAATATCACATGTAATACAGACGCTCCCCAGTGTAATATCACATGTAATATAGACGCTCCCCAGTGCACTATCACATGTAATACAGACGCTCCTCAGTGTACTATCACATGTAATACAGACGCTCCTCAGTGTACTATCACATGTAATACAGACGCTCCTCAGTGTACTATCACATGTAATACAGACGCTCCCCAGTGTACTATCACATGTAATACAGACGCTCCCCAGTGTAATATCACATGTAATACAGACGCCCCCCAGTGTACTATCACATGTAATACAGACGCTCCCCAGTGTACTATCACATGTAATACAGACGCTCCCCAGTGTACTATCACATGTAATACAGACGCTCCCCAGTGTACTATCACATGTAATACAGACGCTCCTCAGTGTACTATCACATGTAATACAGACGCTCCCCAGTGTACTATCACATGTAATACAGACGCTCCCCAGTGTACTATCACATGTAATACAGACGCTCCCCAGTGTAATATCACATGTAATACAGACGCTCCCCAGTGTACTATCACATGTAATACAGACGCTCCTCAGTGTACTATCACATGTAATACAGACGCTCCTCAGTGTAATATCACATGTAATACAGACGCTCCTCAGTGTACTATCACATGTAATACAGACGCTCCCCAGTGTACTATCACATGTAATACAGACACTCCCCAGTGTACTATCACATGTAATACAGACGCTCCCCAGTGTACTATCACATGTAATACAGACGCTCCTCAGTGTACTATCACATGTAATACAGACGCTCCCCAGTGTAATATCACATGTAATACAGACGCTCCCCAGTGTAATATCACATGTAATACAGACGCTCCCCAGTGCGCTATCACATGTAATACAGACGCTCCCCAGTGTACTATCACATGTAATACAGACGCTCCCCAGTGTACTATCACATGTAATACAGACGCTCCCCAGTGTACTATCACATGTAATACAGACGCTCCCCAGTGCGCTATCACATGTAATACAGACGCTCCTCAGTGTACTATCACATGTAATACAGACGCTCCTCAGTGTACTATCACATGTAATACAGACGCTCCCCAGTGTAATATCACATGTAATACAGACGCTCCCCAGTGTACTATCACATGTAATACAGACGCTCCCCAGTGTACTATCACATGTAATACAGACGCTCCCCAGTGTACTATCACATGTAATACAGACGCTCCCCAGTGTAATATCACATGTAATACAGACGCTCCCCAGTGTACTATCACATGTAATACAGACGCTCCCCTGTGTACTATCACATGTAATACAGACGCTCCCCAGTGTACTATCACATGTAATACAGACGCTCCTCAGTGTACTATCACATGTAATACAGACGCTCCCCAGTGTACTATCACATGTAATACAGACGCTCCCCAGTGTACTATCACATGTAATACAGACGCTCCCCAGTGTACTATCACATGTAATACAGACGCTCCCCAGTGTACTATCACATGTAATACAGACGCTCCCCAGTGTAATATCACATGTAATACAGACGCTCCCCAGTGTACTATCACATGTAATACAGACGCTCCTCAGTGTAATATCACATGTAATACAGACGCTCCCCAGTGTACTATCACATGTAATACAGACGCTCCCCATTGTACTATCACATGTAATACAGACGCTCCCCAGTGTAATATCACATGTAATACAGACGCCCCCCAGTGTACTATCACATGTAATACAGACGCTCCCCAGTGTACTATCACATGTAATACAGACGCTCCTCAGTGTACTATCACATGTAATACAGACGCTCCCCAGTGTACTATCACATGTAATACAGACGCTCCCCAGTGTACTATCACATGTAATACAGACGCTCCCCAGTGTACTATCACATGTAATACAGACGCTCCCCAGTGTACTATCACATGTAATACAGACGCTCCTCAGTGTACTATCACATGTAATACAGACGCTCCCCAGTGTAATATCACATGTAATACAGACGCTCCCCAGTGTACTATCACATGTAATACAGACGCTCCTCAGTGTACTATCACATGTAATACAGACGCTCCCCAGTGTAATATCACATGTAATACAGACGCTCCCTAGTGTACTATCACATGTAATACAGACGCTCCCCAGTGTACTATCACATGTAATACAGACGCTCCCCAGTGTAATATCACATGTAATACAGACGCTCCCCAGTGTACTATCACATGTAATACAGACGCTCCTCAGTGTAATATCACATGTAATACAGACGCTCCCCAGTGTACTATCACATGTAATACAGACGCTCCCCATTGTACTATCACATGTAATACAGACGCTCCCCAGTGTAATATCACATGTAATACAGACGCCCCCCAGTGTACTATCACATGTAATACAGACGCTCCTCAGTGTACTATCACATGTAATACAGACGCTCCCCAGTGTACTATCACATGTAATACAGACGCTCCCCAGTGTACTATCACATGTAATACAGACGCTCCCCAGTGTACTATCACATGTAATACAGACGCTCCCCAGTGTACTATCACATGTAATACAGACGCTCCTCAGTGTACTATCACATGTAATACAGACGCTCCCCAGTGTACTATCACATGTAATACAGACGCTCCTCAGTGTACTATCACATGTAATACAGACGCTCCCCAGTGTACTATCACATGTAATACAGACGCTCCCCAGTGTAATATCACATGTAATACAGACGCTCCCCAGTGTACTATCACATGTAATACAGACGCTCCCCAGTGTACTATCACATGTAATACAGACGCTCCCCAGTGTACTATCACATGTAATACAGACGCTCCTCAGTGTACTATCACATGTAATACAGACGCTCCCCAGTGCACTATCACATGTAATACAGACGCTCCCCAGTGCACTATCACATGTAATACAGACGCTCCTCAGTGTACTATCACATGTAATACAGACGCTCCCCAGTGTACTATCACATGTAATACAGACGCTCCCCAGTGTACTATCACATGTAATACAGACGCTCCCCAGTGTACTATCACATGTAATACAGACGCTCCTCAGTGTACTATCACATGTAATACAGACGCTCCCCAGTGCACTATCACATGTAATACAGACGCTCCCCAGTGCACTATCACATGTAATACAGACGCTCCCCAGTGCACTATCACATGTAATACAGACGCTCCCCAGTGTACTATCACATGTAATACAGACGCTCCTCAGTGTAATATCACATGTAATACAGACGCCCCCCAGTGTACTATCACATGTAATACAGACGCTCCCCAGTGTACTATCACATGTAATACAGACGCTCCTCAGTGTACTATCACATGTAATACAGACGCTCCCCAGTGTACTATCACATGTAATACAGACGCTCCCCAGTGTACTATCACATGTAATACAGACGCTCCCCAGTGTACTATCACATGTAATACAGACACTCCCCAGTGTACTATCACATGTAATACAGACGCTCCCCAGTGTACTATCACATGTAATACAGACGCTCCTCAGTGTACTATCACATGTAATACAGACGCTCCCCAGTGCGCTATCACATGTAATACAGACGCTCCTCAGTGTACTATCACATGTAATACAGACGCTCCCCAGTGCACTATCACATGTAATACAGACGCTCCCCAGTGTACTATCACATGTAATACAGACGCTCCCCAGTGTACTATCACATGTAATACAGACGCTCCCCTGTGTACTATCACATGTAATACAGACGCTCCCCAGTGTAATATCACATGTAATACAGACGCTCCCCAGTGTACTATCACATGTAATACAGACGCTCCCCTGTGTACTATCACATGTAATACAGACGCTCCCCAGTGTACTATCACATGTAATACAGACGCTCCTCAGTGTACTATCACATGTAATACAGACGCTCCTCAGTGTAATATCACATGTAATACAGACGCTCCCCAGTGTACTATCACATGTAATACAGACGCTCCTCAGTGTACTATCACATGTAATACAGACGCTCCCCTGTGTACTATCACATGTAATACAGACGCTCCTCAGTGTACTATCACATGTAATACAGACGCTCCTCAGTGTACTATCACATGTAATACAGACGCTCCCCAGTGCGCTATCACATGTAATACAGACGCTCCTCAGTGTACTATCACATGTAATACAGACGCTCCCCAGTGCACTATCACATGTAATACAGACGCTCCCCAGTGTACTATCACATGTAATACAGACGCTCCCCAGTGTACTATCACATGTAATACAGACGCTCCCCTGTGTACTATCACATGTAATACAGACGCTCCCCAGTGTAATATCACATGTAATACAGACGCTCCCCAGTGTACTATCACATGTAATACAGACGCTCCCCTGTGTACTATCACATGTAATACAGACGCTCCCCAGTGTACTATCACATGTAATACAGACGCTCCTCAGTGTACTATCACATGTAATACAGACGCTCCTCAGTGTAATATCACATGTAATACAGACGCTCCCCAGTGTACTATCACATGTAATACAGACGCTCCTCAGTGTACTATCACATGTAATACAGACGCTCCTCAGTGCACTATCACATGTAATACAGACGCTCCCCAGTGTACTATCACATGTAATACAGACGCTCCCCTGTGTACTATCACATGTAATACAGACGCTCCCCAGTGTAATATCACATGTAATACAGACGCTCCCCAGTGTACTATCACATGTAATACAGACGCTCCCCAGTGTAATATCACATGTAATACAGACGCTCCCCAGTGTACTATCACATGTAATACAGACGCTCCTCAGTGTAATATCACATGTAATACAGACGCTCCCCAGTGTACTATCACATGTAATACAGACGCTCCTCGGTGTAATATCACATGTAATACAGACGCTCCCCAGTGTAATATCACATGTAATACAGACGCTCCCCAGTGTACTATCACATGTAATACAGACGCTCCCTAGTGTACTATCACATGTAATACAGACGCTCCCCAGTGCACTATCACATGTAATACAGACGCTCCTCAGTGTACTATCACATGTAATACAGACGCTCCTCAGTGCGCTATCACATGTAATACAGACGCTCCTCAGTGTAATATCACATGTAATACAGACGCTCCTCAGTGTACTATCACATGTAATACAGACGCTCCCCAGTGTACTATCACATGTAATACAGACGCTCCCCAGTGTAATATCACATGTAATACAGACGCTCCTCAGTGTACTATCACATGTAATACAGACGCTCCCCAGTGTACTATCACATGTAATACAGACGCTCCCCAGTGTAATATCACATGTAATACAGACGCTCCTCAGTGTACTATCACATGTAATACAGACGCTCCCCAGTGCACTATCACATGTAATACAGACGCTCCCCAGTGTACTATCACATGTAATACAGACGCTCCCCAGTGTACTATCACATGTAATACAGACGCTCCCCAGTGTAATATCACATGTAATACAGACGCTCCTCAGTGTACTATCACATGTAATACAGACGCTCCCCAGTGTAATATCACATGTAATACAGACGCTCCCCAGTGTACTATCACATGTAATACAGACGCTCCTCAGTGTACTATCACATGTAATACAGACGCTCCCTAGTGTACTATCACATGTAATACAGACGCTCCCCAGTGTACTATCACATGTAATACAGACGCTCCCCAGTGTAATATCACATGTAATATAGACGCTCCCCAGTGTACTATCACATGTAATACAGACGCTCCCCAGTGTACTATCACATGTAATACAGACGCTCCTCAGTGTACTATCACATGTAATACAGACGCTCCCCAGTGTACTATCACATGTAATACAGACGCTCCCCAGTGTACTATCACATGTAATACAGACGCTCCTCAGTGTACTATCACATGTAATACAGACGCTCCTCAGTGTACTATCACATGTAATACAGACGCTCCCCAGTGTACTATCACATGTAATACAGACGCTCCCCAGTGTACTATCACATGTAATACAGACGCCCCCCAGTGTACTATCACATGTAATACAGACGCTCCTCAGTGTACTATCACATGTAATACAGACGCTCCCTAGTGTACTATCACATGTAATACAGACGCTCCCCAGTGTAATATCACATGTAATACAGACGCTCCCCAGTGTAATATCACATGTAATACAGACGCTCCCCAGTGTACTATCACATGTAATACAGACGCTCCTCAGTGTACTATCACATGTAATACAGATGCTCCTCAGTGTACTATCACATGTAATACAGACGCTCCCCAGTGTAATATCACATGTAATACAGACGCTCCTCAGTGTAATATCACATGTAATACAGACGCTCCTCAGTGTACTATCACATGTAATACAGACGCTCCTCAGTGTACTATCACATGTAATACAGACGCTCCCCAGTGTACTATCACATGTAATACAGACGCTCCTCAGTGTAATATCACATGTAATACAGACGCTCCCCAGTGTAATATCACATGTAATACAGACGCTCCCCAGTGTAATATCACATGTAATACAGACGCTCCCCAGTGTACTATCACATGTAATACAGACGCTCCTCAGTGTACTATCACACATGTAATACAGACGCTCCTCAGTGTACTATCACATGTAATACAGACGCTCCTCAGTGTACTATCACATGTAATACAGACGCTCCTCAGTGTACTATCACATGTAATACAGACGCTCCTCAGTGTACTATCACATGTAATACAGACGCTCCCCAGTGTAATATCACATGTAATACAGACGCTCCCCAGTGTACTATCACATGTAATACAGACGCTCCTCAGTGTACTATCACATGTAATACAGACGCTCCCCAGTGTAATATCACATGTAATACAGACGCCCCCCAGTGTACTATCACATGTAATACAGGCGCTCCCCAGTGTAATATCACATGTAATACAGACGCTCCCCAGTGTACTATCACATGTAATACAGACGCTCCCCGGTGTACTATCACATGTAATACAGACGCTCCTCGGTGTAATATCACATGTAATACAGACGCTCCCCAGTGTAATATCACATGTAATACAGACGCTCCCCAGTGTACTATCACATGTAATACAGACGCTCCCCAGTGTACTATCACATGTAATACAGACGCTCCCTAGTGTACTATCACATGTAATACAGACGCTCCCCAGTGTAATATCACATGTAATACAGACGCCCCCCAGTGTACTATCACATGTAATACAGACGCTCCCCAGTGTAATATCACATGTAATACAGACGCTCCCCAGTGTAATATCACATGTAATACAGACGCTCCTCAGTGTACTATCACATGTAATACAGACGCTCCCCAGTGTACTATCACATGTAATACAGACGCTCCCCAGTGTAATATCACATGTAATACAGACGCTCCTCAGTGTACTATCACATGTAATACAGACGCTCCTCAGTGTACTATCACATGTAATACAGACGCTCCTCAGTGTACTATCACATGTAATACAGACGCTCCGCAGTGTAATATCACATGTAATACAGACGCTCCTCAGTGTACTATCACATGTAATACAGACGCTCCCCAGTGTACTATCACATGTAATACAGACGCTCCTCAGTGTACTATCACATGTAATACAGACGCTCCTCAGTGTACTATCACATGTAATATAGACGCTCCCCAGTGTACTATCACATGTAATACAGGCGCTCCCCAGTGTAATATCACATGTAATACAGACGCTCCCCAGTGTACTATCACATGTAATACAGACGCTCCTCAGTGTACTATCACATGTAATACAGACGCTCCTCAGTGTACTATCACATGTAATACAGACGCTCCCCAGTGTACTATTACATGTAATACAGACGCTCCCCAGTGTACTATCACATGTAATACAGACGCTCCTCAGTGTACTATCACATGTAATATAGACGCTCCTCAGTGTACTATCACATGTAATACAGACGCTCCCCAGTGTACTATCACATGTAATACAGACGCTCCCCAGTGTAATATCACATGTAATACAGACGCTCCCCAGTGTACTATCACATGTAATACAGACGCTCCCCAGTGTACTATCACATCTAATACAGACGCTCCCCAGTGTAATATCACATGTAATACAGACGCTCCTCAGTGTACTATCACATGTAATACAGACGCTCCCCAGTGTAATATCACATGTAATACAGACGCCCCCCAGTGTACTATCACATGTAATACAGACGCTCCCCAGTGTAATATCACATGTAATACAGACGCCCCCCAGTGTACTATCACATGTAATACAGACGCTCCCCAGTGTACTATCACATGTAATACAGACGCTCCCCAGTGTACTATCACATGTAATACAGACGCTCCCCAGTGTACTATCACATGTAATACAGACGCTCCTCAGTGTACTATCACATGTAATACAGACGCTCCTCAGTGTACTATCACATGTAATACAGACGCTCCCCAGTGTACTATCACATGTAATACAGACGCTCCCCATTGTACTATCACATGTAATACAGACGCTCCCCAGTGTAATATCACATGTAATACAGACGCTCCCCAGTGTAATATCACATGTAATACAGACGCTCCTCAGTGTACTATCACATGTAATACAGACGCTCCCCAGTGTACTATCACATGTAATACAGACGCTCCCCAGTGTACTATCACATGTAATACAGACGCTCCTCAGTGTACTATCACATGTAATACAGACGCTCCTCAGTGTACTATCACATGTAATACAGACGCTCCCCAGTGTACTATCACATGTAATACAGACGCTCCCCAGTGTACTATCACATGTAATACAGACGCTCCCCAGTGTAATATCACATGTAATACAGACGCTCCCCAGTGTACTATCACATGTAATACAGACGCTCCTCAGTGTACTATCACATGTAATACAGACGCTCCTCAGTGTAATATCACATGTAATACAGACGCTCCTCAGTGTACTATCACATGTAATACAGACGCTCCTCAGTGTACTATCACATGTAATACAGACACTCCCCAGTGTACTATCACATGTAATACAGACGCTCCCCAGTGTACTATCACATGTAATACAGACGCTCCTCAGTGTACTATCACATGTAATACAGACGCTCCCCAGTGTAATATCACATGTAATACAGACGCTCCCCAGTGTACTATCACATGTAATACAGACGCTCCTCAGTGTACTATCACATGTAATACAGACGCTCCTCAGTGTACTATCACATGTAATACAGACGCTCCCCAGTGTAATATCACATGTAATACAGACGCTCCCCAGTGTAATATCACATGTAATACAGACGCTCCCCAGTGTACTATCACATGTAATACAGGCGCTCCCCAGTGTACTATCACATGTAATACAGACGCTCCCCAGTGTACTATCACATGTAATACAGACGCTCCCCAGTGTAATATCACATGTAATACAGACACTCCCCAGTGTACTATCACATGTAATACAGACGCTCCTCAGTGTACTATCACATGTAATACAGACGCTCCCCAGTGTAATATCACATGTAATACAGACGCTCCCCAGTGTAATATCACATGTAATACAGACGCTCCTCAGTGTACTATCACATGTAATACAGACGCTCCTCAGTGTACTATCACATGTAATACAGACGCTCCCCATTGTACTATCACATGTAATACAGACGCTCCCCAGTGTAATATCACATGTAATACAGACGCCCCCCAGTGTACTATCACATGTAATACAGACGCTCCCCAGTGTACTATCACATGTAATACAGACGCTCCTCAGTGTACTATCACATGTAATACAGACGCTCCCCAGTGTACTATCACATGTAATACAGACGCTCCCCAGTGTACTATCACATGTAATACAGACGCTCCCCAGTGTACTATCACATGTAATACAGACGCTCCCCAGTGTACTATCACATGTAATACAGACGCTCCTCAGTGTACTATCACATGTAATACAGACGCTCCCCAGTGTAATATCACATGTAATACAGACGCTCCCCAGTGTACTATCACATGTAATACAGACGCTCCTCAGTGTACTATCACATGTAATACAGACGCTCCCCAGTGTAATATCACATGTAATACAGACGCTCCCCAGTGTACTATCACATGTAATACAGACGCTCCCTAGTGTACTATCACATGTAATACAGACGCTCCCCAGTGTACTATCACATGTAATACAGACGCTCCCCAGTGTAATATCACATGTAATACAGACGCTCCCCAGTGTACTATCACATGTAATACAGACGCTCCTCAGTGTAATATCACATGTAATACAGACGCTCCCCAGTGTACTATCACATGTAATACAGACGCTCCCCATTGTACTATCACATGTAATACAGACGCTCCCCAGTGTAATATCACATGTAATACAGACGCCCCCCAGTGTACTATCACATGTAATACAGACGCTCCCCAGTGTACTATCACATGTAATACAGACGCTCCTCAGTGTACTATCACATGTAATACAGACGCTCCCCAGTGTACTATCACATGTAATACAGACGCTCCCCAGTGTACTATCACATGTAATACAGACGCTCCCCAGTGTACTATCACATGTAATACAGACGCTCCCCAGTGTACTATCACATGTAATACAGACGCTCCTCAGTGTACTATCACATGTAATACAGACGCTCCCCAGTGTACTATCACATGTAATACAGACGCTCCTCAGTGTACTATCACATGTAATACAGACGCTCCCCAGTGTACTATCACATGTAATACAGACGCTCCCCAGTGTACTATCACATGTAATACAGACGCTCCCCAGTGTAATATCACATGTAATACAGACGCTCCCCAGTGTACTATCACATGTAATACAGACGCTCCCCAGTGTACTATCACATGTAATACAGACGCTCCCCAGTGTAATATCACATGTAATACAGACGCTCCCCAGTGTACTATCACATGTAATACAGACGCTCCTCAGTGTAATATCACATGTAATACAGACGCCCCCCAGTGTACTATCACATGTAATACAGACGCTCCCCAGTGTACTATCACATGTAATACAGACGCTCCTCAGTGTACTATCACATGTAATACAGACGCTCCCCAGTGTACTATCACATGTAATACAGACGCTCCCCAGTGTACTATCACATGTAATACAGACGCTCCCCAGTGTACTATCACATGTAATACAGACGCTCCCCAGTGTACTATCACATGTAATACAGACGCTCCTCAGTGTACTATCACATGTAATACAGACGCTCCCCAGTGTAATATCACATGTAATACAGACGCTCCCCAGTGTACTATCACATGTAATACAGACGCTCCTCAGTGTACTATCACATGTAATACAGACGCTCCCCAGTGTAATATCACATGTAATACAGACGCTCCCCAGTGTAATATCACATGTAATACAGACGCTCCTCAGTGTACTATCACATGTAATACAGACGCTCCTCAGTGTACTATCACATGTAATACAGACGCTCCCCAGTGCACTATCACATGTAATACAGACGCTCCCCAGTGTACTATCACATGTAATACAGACGCTCCCCAGTGCACTATCACATGTAATACAGACGCTCCCCAGTGTACTATCACATGTAATACAGACGCTCCCCTGTGTACTATCACATGTAATACAGACGCTCCCCAGTGTAATATCACATGTAATACAGACGCTCCCCAGTGTACTATCACATGTAATACAGACGCTCCCCTGTGTACTATCACATGTAATACAGACGCTCCCCAGTGTACTATCACATGTAATACAGACGCTCCTCAGTGTACTATCACATGTAATACAGACGCTCCTCAGTGTAATATCACATGTAATACAGACGCTCCCCAGTGCGCTATCACATGTAATACAGACGCTCCTCAGTGCACTATCACATGTAATACAGACGCTCCCCAGTGTACTATCACATGTAATACAGACGCTCCCCAGTGTACTATCACATGTAATACAGACGCTCCCCTGTGTACTATCACATGTAATACAGACGCTCCCCAGTGTAATATCACATGTAATACAGACGCTCCCCAGTGTACTATCACATGTAATACAGACGCTCCCCTGTGTACTATCACATGTAATACAGACGCTCCCCAGTGTACTATCACATGTAATACAGACGCTCCTCAGTGTACTATCACATGTAATACAGACGCTCCTCAGTGTAATATCACATGTAATACAGACGCTCCCCAGTGTACTATCACATGTAATACAGACGCTCCTCAGTGTACTATCACATGTAATACAGACGCTCCTCAGTGCACTATCACATGTAATACAGACGCTCCCCAGTGTACTATCACATGTAATACAGACGCTCCCCAGTGTACTATCACATGTAATACAGACGCTCCCCTGTGTACTATCACATGTAATACAGACGCTCCCCAGTGTAATATCACATGTAATACAGACGCTCCCCAGTGTACTATCACATGTAATACAGACGCTCCCCAGTGTAATATCACATGTAATACAGACGCTCCCCAGTGTACTATCACATGTAATACAGACGCTCCTCAGTGTAATATCACATGTAATACAGACGCTCCCCAGTGTACTATCACATGTAATACAGACGCTCCTCGGTGTAATATCACATGTAATACAGACGCTCCCCAGTGTAATATCACATGTAATACAGACGCTCCCCAGTGTACTATCACATGTAATACAGACGCTCCCTAGTGTACTATCACATGTAATACAGACGCTCCCCAGTGCACTATCACATGTAATACAGACGCTCCTCAGTGCACTATCACATGTAATACAGACGCTCCTCAGTGTACTATCACATGTAATACAGACGCTCCTCAGTGCGCTATCACATGTAATACAGACGCTCCTCAGTGTAATATCACATGTAATACAGACGCTCCCCAGTGTACTATCACATGTAATACAGACGCTCCCCAGTGTAATATCACATGTAATACAGACGCTCCTCAGTGTACTATCACATGTAATACAGACGCTCCCCAGTGTACTATCACATGTAATACAGACGCTCCCCAGTGTAATATCACATGTAATACAGACGCTCCTCAGTGTACTATCACATGTAATACAGACGCTCCCCAGTGCACTATCACATGTAATACAGACGCTCCTCAGTGTACTATCACATGTAATACAGACGCTCCTCAGTGTACTATCACATGTAATACAGACGCTCCCCAGTGTACTATCACATGTAATACAGACGCTCCCCAGTGTACTATCACATGTAATACAGACGCTCCCCAGTGTAATATCACATGTAATACAGACGCTCCTCAGTGTACTATCACATGTAATACAGACGCTCCCCAGTGTAATATCACATGTAATACAGACGCTCCCCAGTGTACTATCACATGTAATACAGACGCTCCTCAGTGTACTATCACATGTAATACAGACGCTCCCTAGTGTACTATCACATGTAATACAGACGCTCCCCAGTGTACTATCACATGTAATACAGACGCTCCCCAGTGTAATATCACATGTAATATAGACGCTCCCCAGTGTACTATCACATGTAATACAGACGCTCCCCAGTGTACTATCACATGTAATACAGACGCTCCTCAGTGTACTATCACATGTAATACAGACGCCCCCCAGTGTACTATCACATGTAATACAGACGCTCCTCAGTGTACTATCACATGTAATACAGACGCCCCCCAGTGTACTATCACATGTAATACAGACGCTCCTCAGTGTACTATCACATGTAATACAGACGCCCCCCAGTGTACTATCACATGTAATACAGACGCTCCCCAGTGTACTATCACATGTAATACAGACGCTCCCCAGTGTAATATCACATGTAATACAGACGCTCCCCAGTGTAATATCACATGTAATACAGACGCTCCCCAGTGTACTATCACATGTAATACAGACGCTCCTCAGTGTACTATCACATGTAATACAGATGCTCCTCAGTGTACTATCACATGTAATACAGACGCTCCCCAGTGTAATATCACATGTAATACAGACGCTCCTCAGTGTAATATCACATGTAATACAGACGCTCCTCAGTGTACTATCACATGTAATACAGACGCTCCCCAGTGTAATATCACATGTAATACAGACGCTCCCCAGTGTACTATCACATGTAATACAGACGCTCCTCAGTGTACTATCACACATGTAATACAGACGCTCCTCAGTGTACTATCACATGTAATACAGACGCTCCTCAGTGTACTATCACATGTAATACAGACGCTCCTCAGTGTACTATCACATGTAATACAGACGCTCCTCAGTGTACTATCACATGTAATACAGACGCTCCCCAGTGTAATATCACATGTAATACAGACGCTCCCCAGTGTACTATCACATGTAATACAGACGCTCCTCAGTGTACTATCACATGTAATACAGACGCTCCCCAGTGTAATATCACATGTAATACAGACGCCCCCCAGTGTACTATCACATGTAATACAGGCGCTCCCCAGTGTAATATCACATGTAATACAGACGCTCCCCAGTGTACTATCACATGTAATACAGACGCTCCCCGGTGTACTATCACATGTAATACAGACGCTCCTCGGTGTAATATCACATGTAATACAGACGCTCCCCAGTGTAATATCACATGTAATACAGACGCTCCCCAGTGTACTATCACATGTAATACAGACGCTCCCCAGTGTACTATCACATGTAATACAGACGCTCCCTAGTGTACTATCACATGTAATACAGACGCTCCCCAGTGTAATATCACATGTAATACAGACGCTCCCCAGTGTAATATCACATGTAATACAGACGCTCCCCAGTGTACTATCACATGTAATACAGACGCTCCCCAGTGTACTATCACATGTAATACAGACGCTCCCTAGTGTACTATCACATGTAATACAGACGCTCCCCAGTGTACTATCACATGTAATACAGACGCTCCCCAGTGTAATATCACATGTAATACAGACGCCCCCCAGTGTACTATCACATGTAATACAGACGCTCCCCAGTGTAATATCACATGTAATACAGACGCTCCCCAGTGTAATATCACATGTAATACAGACGCTCCTCAGTGTACTATCACATGTAATACAGACGCTCCCCAGTGTACTATCACATGTAATACAGACGCTCCCCAGTGTAATATCACATGTAATACAGACGCTCCCCAGTGTAATATCACATGTAATACAGACGCTCCCCAGTGTACTATCACATGTAATACAGACGCTCCCCAGTGTACTATCACATGTAATACAGACGCTCCCCAGTGTACTATCACATGTAATACAGACGCTCCCCAGTGTACTATCACATGTAATACAGACGCTCCCCAGTGTACTATCACATGTAATACAGACGCTCCCCAGTGTACTATCACATGTAATACAGACGCTCCCCAGTGTACTATCACATGTAATACAGACGCTCCCCAGTGTACTATCACATGTAATACAGACGCTCCCCAGTGTACTATCACATGTAATACAGACGCTCCTCAGTGTACTATCACATGTAATACAGACGCTCCCCAGTGTAATATCACATGTAATACAGACGCTCCCCAGTGTACTATCACATGTAATACAGACGCTCCCCAGTGTACTATCACATGTAATACAGACGCTCCCCAGTGTACTATCACATGTAATACAGACGCTCCTCAGTGTACTATCACATGTAATACAGACGCTCCCCAGTGTACTATCACATGTAATACAGACGCTCCCCAGTGTACTATCACACATGTAATACAGACGCTCCCCAGTGTAATATCACATGTAATACAGACGCTCCTCAGTGTACTATCACATGTAATATAGACGCTCCCCAGTGTACTATCACATGTAATACAGGCGCTCCCCAGTGTAATATCACATGTAATACAGACGCTCCCCAGTGTACTATCACATGTAATACAGACGCTCCTCAGTGTACTATCACATGTAATACAGACGCTCCTCAGTGTACTATCACATGTAATACAGACGCTCCCCAGTGTACTATTACATGTAATACAGACGCTCCCCAGTGTACTATCACATGTAATACAGATGCTCCTCAGTGTACTATCACATGTAATACAGACGCTCCCCAGTGTACTATCACATGTAATACAGACGCTCCTCAGTGTACTATCACATGTAATACAGACGCTCCTCAGTGTACTATCACATGTAATACAGACGCTCCCCAGTGTACTATCACATGTAATACAGACGCTCCTCAGTGTACTATCACATGTAATACAGACGCTCCGCAGTGTAATATCACATGTAATACAGACGCTCCTCAGTGTACTATCACATGTAATACAGACGCTCCCCAGTGTACTATCACATGTAATACAGACGCTCCTCAGTGTACTATCACATGTAATACAGACGCTCCTCAGTGTACTATCACATGTAATATAGACGCTCCCCAGTGTACTATCACATGTAATACAGGCGCTCCCCAGTGTAATATCACATGTAATACAGACGCTCCCCAGTGTACTATCACATGTAATACAGACGCTCCTCAGTGTACTATCACATGTAATACAGACGCTCCTCAGTGTACTATCACATGTAATACAGACGCTCCCCAGTGTACTATCACATGTAATACAGACGCCCCCCAGTGTACTATCACATGTAATACAGACGCTCCCCAGTGTACTATCACATGTAATACAGACGCTCCTCAGTGTACTATCACATGTAATACAGACGCTCCCCAGTGTACTATCACATGTAATACAGACGCTCCTCAGTGTACTATCACATGTAATACAGACGCTCCCCAGTGTACTATCACATGTAATACAGACGCTCCTCAGTGTACTATCACATGTAATACAGACGCTCCCCAGTGTACTATCACATGTAATACAGACGCTTCCCCTGTGTAATATCACACATGTAATACAGACGCTCCCCAGTGTACTATTACATGTAATACAGACGCTCCCCAGTGTACTATCACATGTAATACAGACGCTCCTCAGTGTACTATCACATGTAATATAGACGCTCCTCAGTGTACTATCACATGTAATACAGACGCTCCCCAGTGTACTATCACATGTAATACAGACGCTCCCCAGTGTAATATCACATGTAATACAGACGCTCCCCAGTGTACTATCACATGTAATACAGACGCTCCCCAGTGTACTATCACATGTAATACAGACACTCCCCAGTGTACTATCACATGTAATACAGACGCTCCTCAGTGTACTATCACATGTAATACAGACGCTCCCCAGTGTAATATCACATGTAATACAGACGCCCCCCAGTGTACTATCACATGTAATACAGACGCTCCCCAGTGTAATATCACATGTAATACAGACGCTCCTCAGTGTACTATCACATGTAATACAGACACTCCCCAGTGTACTATCACATGTAATACAGACGCTCCCCAGTGTACTATCACATGTAATACAGACGCTCCTCAGTGTACTATCACATGTAATACAGACGCTCCCCAGTGTAATATCACATGTAATACAGACGCTCCTCAGTGTACTATCACATGTAATACAGACGCTCCTCAGTGTACTATCACATGTAATACAGACGCTCCCCAGTGTACTATCACATGTAATACAGACGCTCCTCAGTGTAATATCACATGTAATACAGACGCTCCTCAGTGTACTATCACATGTAATACAGACGCTCCCCAGTGTACTATCACATGTAATACAGACGCTCCTCAGTGTACTATCACATGTAATACAGACGCTCCCCAGTGTACTATCACATCTAATACAGACGCTCCTCAGTGTACTATCACATGTAATACAGACGCTCCTCAGTGTACTATCACATGTAATACAGACGCTCCCCAGTGTACTATCACATGTAATACAGACACTCCCCAGTGTACTATCACATGTAATACAGACGCTCCCCAGTGTACTATCACATGTAATACAGACGCTCCTCAGTGTACTATCACATGTAATACAGACGCTCCCCAGTGTAATATCACATGTAATACAGACGCTCCCCAGTGTACTATCACATGTAATACAGACGCTCCTCAGTGTACTATCACATGTAATACAGACGCTCCTCAGTGTACTATCACATGTAATACAGACGCTCCCCAGTGTAATATCACATGTAATACAGACGCTCCCCAGTGTACTATCACATGTAATACAGACGCTCCCCAGTGTACTATCACATGTAATACAGACGCTCCCCAGTGTACTATCACATGTAATACAGACGCTCCCCAGTGTACTATCACATGTAATACAGACGCTCCCCAGTGTACTATCACATGTAATACAGACGCTCCCCAGTGTAATATCACATGTAATACAGACGCTCCCCAGTGTACTATCACATGTAATACAGACGCTCCCCTGTGTACTATCACATGTAATACAGACGCTCCCCAGTGTACTATCACATGTAATACAGACGCTCCTCAGTGTACTATCACATGTAATACAGACGCTCCCCAGTGTACTATCACATGTAATACAGACGCTCCTCAGTGTACTATCACATGTAATACAGACGCTCCCCAGTGTAATATCACATGTAATACAGACGCTCCCCAGTGTACTATCACATGTAATACAGACGCTCCCCAGTGTACTATCACATGTAATACAGACGCTCCCCAGTGCACTATCACATGTAATACAGACGCTCCTCAGTGTACTATCACATGTAATACAGACGCTCCCCAGTGTAATATCACATGTAATACAGACGCTCCCCAGTGTACTATCACATGTAATACAGACGCTCCCCAGTGTACTATCACATGTAATACAGACGCTCCCCAGTGTAATATCACATGTAATACAGACGCTCCTCAGTGTACTATCACATGTAATACAGACGCTCCCCAGTGTAATATCACATGTAATACAGACGCTCCCCAGTGTACTATCACATGTAATACAGACGCTCCCCAGTGTACTATCACATGTAATACAGACGCTCCCCAGTGTACTATCACATGTAATACAGACGCTCCCCAGTGTACTATCACATGTAATACAGACGCTCCTCAGTGTACTATCACATGTAATACAGACGCTCCTCAGTGTACTATCACATGTAATACAGACGCTCCCCAGTGTACTATCACATGTAATACAGACGCTCCCCAGTGTACTATCACATGTAATACAGGCGCTCCCCAGTGTACTATCACATGTAATACAGACGCTCCCCAGTGTACTATCACATGTAATACAGACGCTCCCCAGTGTAATATCACATGTAATACAGACGCTCCCCAGTGTACTATCACATGTAATACAGACGCTCCTCAGTGTAATATCACATGTAATACAGACGCTCCCCAGTGTACTATCACATGTAATACAGACGCTCCCCATTGTACTATCACATGTAATACAGACGCTCCCCAGTGTAATATCACATGTAATACAGACGCCCCCCAGTGTACTATCACATGTAATACAGACGCTCCCCAGTGTACTATCACATGTAATACAGACGCTCCTCAGTGTACTATCACATGTAATACAGACGCTCCCCAGTGTACTATCACATGTAATACAGACGCTCCCCAGTGTACTATCACATGTAATACAGACGCTCCCCAGTGTACTATCACATGTAATACAGACGCTCCCCAGTGTACTATCACATGTAATACAGACGCTCCTCAGTGTACTATCACATGTAATACAGACGCTCCCCAGTGTAATATCACATGTAATACAGACGCTCCCCAGTGTACTATCACATGTAATACAGACGCTCCTCAGTGTACTATCACATGTAATACAGACGCTCCCCAGTGTAATATCACATGTAATACAGACGCTCCCCAGTGTACTATCACATGTAATACAGACGCTCCCTAGTGTACTATCACATGTAATACAGACGCTCCCCAGTGTACTATCACATGTAATACAGACGCTCCCCAGTGTAATATCACATGTAATACAGACGCTCCCCAGTGTACTATCACATGTAATACAGACGCTCCTCAGTGTAATATCACATGTAATACAGACGCTCCCCAGTGTACTATCACATGTAATACAGACGCTCCCCATTGTACTATCACATGTAATACAGACGCTCCCCAGTGTAATATCACATGTAATACAGACGCCCCCCAGTGTACTATCACATGTAATACAGACGCTCCCCAGTGTACTATCACATGTAATACAGACGCTCCTCAGTGTACTATCACATGTAATACAGACGCTCCCCAGTGTACTATCACATGTAATACAGACGCTCCCCAGTGTACTATCACATGTAATACAGACGCTCCCCAGTGTACTATCACATGTAATACAGACGCTCCTCAGTGTACTATCACATGTAATACAGACGCTCCCCAGTGTACTATCACATGTAATACAGACGCTCCTCAGTGTACTATCACATGTAATACAGACGCTCCCCAGTGTACTATCACATGTAATACAGACGCTCCCCAGTGTAATATCACATGTAATACAGACGCTCCCCAGTGTACTATCACATGTAATACAGACGCTCCCCAGTGTACTATCACATGTAATACAGACGCTCCCCAGTGTAATATCACATGTAATACAGACGCTCCCCAGTGTACTATCACATGTAATACAGACGCTCCTCAGTGTAATATCACATGTAATACAGACGCCCCCCAGTGTACTATCACATGTAATACAGACGCTCCCCAGTGTACTATCACATGTAATACAGACGCTCCTCAGTGTACTATCACATGTAATACAGACGCTCCCCAGTGTACTATCACATGTAATACAGACGCTCCCCAGTGTACTATCACATGTAATACAGACGCTCCCCAGTGTACTATCACATGTAATACAGACGCTCCCCAGTGTAATATCACATGTAATACAGACGCTCCCCAGTGTACTATCACATGTAATACAGACGCTCCTCAGTGTACTATCACATGTAATACAGACGCTCCCCAGTGTAATATCACATGTAATACAGACGCTCCCCAGTGTACTATCACATGTAATACAGACGCTCCTCAGTGTACTATCACATGTAATACAGACGCTCCCCAGTGTAATATCACATGTAATACAGACGCTCCCCAGTGTAATATCACATGTAATACAGACGCTCCTCAGTGTACTATCACACATGTAGAGCTCTCGGGATCTAATCATGCCGTCCTCCACCTACATTTGTCACATGATGCCTAAGCGTTATTGGGTAGTACCCATGGGTTGTGTGATACAGTTTGGACGCTAATCACTGCTGTGACCTTCACCCACCTTCATTGTCTCCTCCAGGCGGTTGATAGAATGACAGCCCCAGAGATATAATGGCTGCAATTTCCAGGATGATTAGCGTGACATCCTGCAGGGCTTCCCATACAAGCTGTAAGAAAGTTTTTGGCTTCTTTGGAGGTATAAAGTTTTGTCCAAATACTTGTCGTCTTTGCTCTATATCTGCTAATGTGCCCGGCAGTCCTGAGGAGAAAGAGAGACACAATGAATAGTGGAATTCACCTGGTAGAGCTTACATGGAGTCAGCGAAGAAGGGGCCACAACACGACTGTTCTCATCGCTATACAATATGGACAGTGGCCCATCAGCAATGCATTTACGACATGTGTCAACTTGTGCGCAAAATGTCTCTGTTTCTAAGTTATACTGTAGGCTTAATTATACTTTTAAAAGTTGCATGAAAATCTGTGCCAAATTTGCTAATACTTTTGCATCTTTTCTCATTACTCGTCAAATGTGAAGTGGGCGCGGTCTCCAAAAAGACGTAGTTTAGGCCACAATGATTAAAGGTTGTGACATTTTGTGCCCTGCTGGGGCTTGAAATGAATTGTACACCCCTTATGAAAACAGGGATCCTGGAGATCTCCAAGAGTGTTCTGGAGCAGGGGGTAGACATAACTCTGGAGTGTTCTGGAGCATCGGGGGGACATAACTCTGGAGTGTTCTGGAGCAGGGGGTAGACATAACTCTGGAGTGTTCTGGAGCAGGGGGTAGACATAACTCTGGAGTGTTCTGGAGCAGGGGGAGACATAACTCTGGAGTGTTCTGGAGCAGTGGGTAGACATAACTCTGGAGTGTTCTGGAGCAGGGGGTAGACATAACTCTGGAGTGTTCTGGAGCAGGGGGTAGACATAACTCTGGAGTGTTCTGGAGCAGGGGGTAGACATAACTCTGGAGTGTTCTGGAGCAGGGGGTAGACATAACTCTGGAGTGTTCTGGAGCAGGGGGTAGACATAACTCTGGAGTGTTCTGGAGCAGGGGGGAGACAACGCTGGAGTGTTCTTGAGCAGGGGGGAGACATAACTCTGGAGTGTTCTGGAGCACGGGGGAGACATAACTCTGGAGTGTTCTGGAGCAGGGGGGAGACAACGCTGGAGTGTTCTGGAGCAGGGGGTAGACATAACTCTGGAGTGTTCTGGAGCAGGGGGTAGACATAACTCTGGAGTGTTCTGGAGCAGGGGGGAGACATAACTCTGGAGTGTTCTGGAGCAGGGGGGAGACATAACTCTGGAGTGTTCTGGAGAAGGGGGTAGACATAACTCTGGAGTGTTCTGGAGCAGGGGGGAGACATAACTCTGGAGTGTTCTGGAGCAGGGGGTAGACATAACTCTGGAGTGTTCTGGAGCAGGGGGTAGACATAACTCTGGAGTGTTCTGGAGCAGGGGGTAGACATAACTCTGGAGTGTTCTGGAGCAGGGGGTAGACATAACTCTGGAGTGTTCTGGAGCAGGGGGTAGACATAACTCTGGAGTGTTCTGGAGCAGGGGGTAGACATAACTCTGGAGTGTTCTGGAGCAGGGGGGAGACATAACTCTGGAGTGTTCTGGAGCAGGGGGGAGACATAACTCTGGAGTGTTCTGGAGCAGGGGGTAGACATAACTCTGGAGTGTTCTGGTGCAGGGGGGAGACTGGCGGGAGACATAACTCTCTGGAGTGTTCTGGAGCAGAGAGGAGGCAGACTGGCGAAAGACATAACCCTCTGCAGTGTCCTGGAGCGAGGGGGGGGGGAGACTAGCAGGAGACATAACTCTCCAGAGTGTTTTAGAGTAGGGGGGAAGATTGGTGGGAGACATGACTCTCTGGAGTGTCCTGGAGCAGGGGGGATTCGCGGGAGACACGACTCTCTGGTGTATCCTAGAGGGGGGAGAGATTGGCAGCAATAGACATAACTTCTGGAGTGTCCTGGAGCCAGGGAGGGGATTAGCGGGAGACAAAACTCTGTGGAGTGTCCTGAAGCCGGGGAGGGGATTGGCGGGAGACATGACTCTCTGGAGTGTTCTGGATCATGGGGGATTGGCGGGAGACATGACTCTCTGGAGTGTCCTGGAGCCGGGGAGGGGATTAGCGGGAGACATGACTCTCTGGAGTGTTCTGGAGCAGAGAGGGGGCAGACTGATGGGAGACATAACTCTGTGGAGTGTTCTGGAGCAGGGGGGGAGACTGGCGGGAGACATAACTCTCAGAAGTTCTGGAGCAGGGGGCTGGGAGACATAACTCTCTGGAGTGTTCTGGAGCAGAGAGAAGGCAGACTGGCGGGAGACATAACCCTCTGCAGTGACCTGGAGTGGGGGGGACTAGCAGGAGACATTACTCTCCAGAGTGTTTTAGAGCAGGGGGAAAGATTGGTGGGAGACATAACTCTCTGGAGTGTTCTGGAGAAGGGGGGGACTGGCGGAAGACATAACGCTCTGGAGTGTTCTGGAGCAGGGGGGGAGACTGGCGGGAGACATAACCCTCTGCAGTGTCCTGGAGTGGGGGGGGGGGACTAGCAAGAGACATTACTCTCCAGAGTGTTTTAGAGAAGGGGGAAAGATTGGTGGGAGACATAACTCTCTGGAGTGTTCTGGAGAAGGGGGGGACTGGCGGAAGACATAACGCTCTGGAGTGTTCTGGAGCAGGGGGGGAGACTGGCGGGAGACATAACTCTGGAGTGTCCTGGTGCAGGTGGGAGTCTCGCGGGAGACATAACTCTCTGGAGTGTTCTGGAGCATGGGGGATTGGCGGGAGACACGACTCTCTGGAGTATCCTGGAGGGCGGGATTGGCGGCAATAGACATAACTTCTGGAGTGTACTGGTGCAGGTGGGGGAGTGGTGGGAGACATAACCCTCTGGAGTGTCCTGGAGCAGGGGAGGGGATTGGCGGGAGACATGACTCTCTGGAGTGTTCTGGAGCATGGGGGATTGGCGGGAGACATGACTCTAAGGAGTATTCTGGAGCAGGGGGCATTGGCGGGAGACATGACTCTCTGGAGTGTTCTGGAGCAGGGGGGATTGGCGGGAGACATGACTCTAAGGAGTGTTCTGGAGTAGGGGGGATTGGCGGGAGACATGACTCTCTGGAGTGTTCTGGAGCCGGGGAGGGGATTGGCAGGAGACATGACTCTCTGGAGTGTCCTGGAGCAGGGGGGAATTTGTGGGAGATAACTCTCTGGAGTGTCCTGGAGCCAGGGAAGGGAATTGGCGGGAGACATGACTTGCTGGAGTGTTCTGGAGCATGGGGGATTGGCGGGAGACATGACTCTCTGGAGTGTTCTGGAGCAGGGGGGGATTGGCTGGAGACATGACTCTCTGGAGTGTTCTGGAGCAGGAGGGATTGGCGGGAGACATGACTCTCTGGAGCTTTCTGGAGCAGGGGAGATTGGCGGGAGACATGACTCTCTGGAGTGTTACAGGCTACAGGTTATAGGTTACAGGCTACAGGTTACAAGCTACAGGTTACAGGCTATAGGTTACAGGTTATAGGTTACAGGCTACAGGTTATAGGTTACAGGTTATAGGTAACAGGCTACAGGTTACAGGTTACAAGCTATAGGTTACAGGCTACAGGTTATAGGCTACAGGTTACAGGTTATAGGTTACAGGATATAGGTTACAGGCTACAGGTTATAGGTTACAGGCTACAGGTTATAGGTTATAGGCTACAGGTTATAGGTTACAGGCTATAGGTTACAGGCTACAGGTTATAGGTTACAGGCTACAGGTTATAGGTTACGGGCTACAGGTTACAGGCTACAGGTTACAGGCTACAGGTTATAGGTTACGGGCTACAGGTTACAGGTTATAGGTTACAGGTTATAGGTTACAGGCTACAGGTTATAGGTTATAGGCTACAGGTTACAGGCTACAGGCTATAGGTTACAGGCTACAGGTTATAGGCTATAGGTTACAGGCTACAGGTTACAGGCTACAGGTTATAGGTTACAGGCTATAGGTTATAGATTACAGGTTATAGGTTACAGGTTATAGGTTACAGGCTACAGGTTACAGGCTACATAGGTTACAGGTTATAGGTTACAGGTTATAGGTTACAGGCTACATAGGTTACAGGCTACAGGTTACAGGCTACATAGGTTACAGGTTACATTGGTTACAGGTTACATTGGTTACAGGTTACATAGGTTACAGGTTACATAGGTTACAGAAGTTATAGGTTACAGAGGTTATAGGTTACCTTCACATCCTGCCACTATTGTATATAATGTACATAGGAGGCGGCAGGACTTCATTGATCTTTCTTCGCCCCATGTTCAGGGACATTCCAGGAGCTTTTGGGTGGATGAGGGCTCCCAGTTATGAACATACAGACCGGCATAAGCTAATCAACCAGAGGGCGTTTTCAAAGAGGACAGAGAACTTGTGGGTTTGGTTGTTTGTGCTTTGTTACGATCATTGCACCACACGTAGCAGGAATACAGAGCGGGGATCGCCTGGTTACAGCTTTGGCTTCCCCAGAGCTTTGGATAACAGTGATGGAAACATCCAGACTCCCAGTCTACAGTGGGGAGTCCTGGACATGGCCTGTCTCCAGCCTGATCTCCTTACATTGCAGCCCATCAGCTGTTAAATGCAGGTGGTCCCTAGTCGGGGTCAGGCTCGGAGGCCGCTGCGGTCTGCTGCTGACTACGTTAAAACCCCATCTCCTCCTTTTACAACCTTTTTTATTTGAAACAATCCCTGTGTCGTCTGGTCCTGCACTCTCCCCCTTATTATGACAAGAACACAATTTGCAATAACTTTTGGATGTGCTTTATGGCAGCTGTAAAAAAGGCTTTTTTTTTAAATTAATTTATTCAATTTGCTGTAAAATATTATACATAAAAATTGTGCAATAGAAAAACCCCCAAAAAGAAAGGTTAATACATCTTACATGTAAAGTGCATGATACATTTCTTGACTCCCCTGCACCCTGCCCCCCTAGGAACCTAATTTAATTAAACAAAAGAAAAACCTAAGAGAGAGCCATCGAGTTGAGTCTGGATCCCCAAGACCCTGGAGCTCTCTCGCCATCTCAATATGCGTCGTATTATCCATTACAATATCCCCCTAATCTTCATACTCTATTGATCCGTAGACCTGCGTTGAATATTGCCACCCTCGGCCAACGTCCTGGGATCCATGGAGGCGCAGACCCAACCGTGGGGCTCCCCCTGTACAATCATGGCCCATCCCCCACACTCCCTTCTCTCTGGGAAAAAATAAATAAAAACTTCTTCTTAATGGTCATATACATGTCCATAGAACAATGCAGTCGCAGCATACAGAGCGGCATCGCTGTATACTCTCTCACACCCAGCAGCATACAGAGCGGCATCGCTGTATACTCTCTCACACCCAGCAGCATACAGAGCGGCATCGCTGTATACTCTCTCACACCCAGCAGCATACAGAGCGGCATCGCTGTATACTCTCTCTCACCCAGCAGCATACAGAGCGGCATCGCTGTATACTCTCTCACACCCAGCAGCATACAGAGCGGCATCGCTGTATACTCTCTCACACCCAGCAGCATACAGAGCGGCATCGCTGTATACTCTCTCTCACCCAGCAGCATACAGAGCGGCATCGCTGTATACTCTCTCACACCCAGCAGCATACAGAGCGGCATCGCTGTATACTCTCTCTCACCCAGCAGCATACAGAGCGGCATCGCTGTATACTCTCTCACACCCAGCAGCATACAGAGCGGCATCGCTGTATACTCTCTCACACCCAGCAGCATACAGAGCGGCATCGCTGTATACTCTCTCTCACCCAGCAGCATACAGAGCGGCATCGCTGTATACTCTCTCACACCCAGCAGCATACAGAGCGGCATCGCTGTATACTCTCTCACACCCAGCAGCATAGTAGCTGGTAAACACTAGAGAGGTCGTGACATGACGCCGTGCTGTTCTGTTCACTAGATGTCTAGTGGTTATTTTTCCATTTGTAACAATATGGTGACACTGTAACGTGTCTGGAGTCGTATGATTTGCGCCATCACTTCCGAGGACTGTCCCTTACTCCTCTATATGGTGCTATACAAATTCTAGGTTAATTATCAATAAAAATGATTGGAAAAAACATAGATTTCTCTCTATGCAAACAATCAACGAGATTGGTCAAAACCCTCACTGAGCAAATCTCTAATCTGCAACCTCAAGACTCATTCACAGTTAGGCACCCCTCTAAAAAGGGATTGTGAACCTTTAAACACCCTAATTATTGAAAATCAAAATAGATTCAAAATATTGTGCTGATTAATTCCGTAATATATTTTTATAGGGCCAGAACTCCAAATCCCTGTATAGTCATAGAGTTACATGATACCATTCTAACCTTCTGCAGCTACCACTAGGGGGAGCTCACGACATACAGATATATACAGCTCCCATAGATGTACTTGATAACATTCTGCGGCCACCACTAGGGGGAGCTCACTACATACAGATATATACAGCTCCCATAGAGTTACATGATAACATTCTGCTGCCTGCAGCCACCACTAAGGGGAGCTCACTACATACAGATATATACAGCTCTCATAGAGTTACATGATAACATTCTACTTCCTGCAGTCACCACTAGGGGGAGCTCGCTACATACAGTAAATACACATATATACAGCTCCCATAGAGTTACATGATAACATTCTACTACCTGCTGCCACCACTAGGGGGAGCTCACTACATACAGATATATACAGCTCTCATAGAGTTACATGATAACATTCTGCTGCCTGCAGCCACCACTAGAGGGAGCTCACTACATTCAGATATATACAGATCCAATAGAGTTACATGATAACATTCTGCTGCCTGCAGCCACCACTAGAGCGAGCTCACTACATACTGATATATACAGCTCCCATAGTGTTACATGATAACATTCTACTGCCTGCAGCCACCAGTAGAGGGAGCTCACTACATACAGATATATACAGCTCCCATAGAGTTACATGATAACATTCTACTGCCTGCAGCCACCAGTAGAGGGAGCTCACTACATACAGATATATACAGCTCCCATAGTGTTACATGATAACATTCTGCTGCCTGCAGCCACCAGTAGAGGGAGCTCACTACATACAGATATATACAGCTCCCATAAAGTTTCATGATAACATTCTGCAACCTGCAGCCACCACTAGGGTAGTGCTCACTACATACAGATATATACAGCTCCCATAGAGTTTCATGATAACATTCTACTACCTGCAGCTACCACTAGGAGGAGCTCACTACATACAGATATATACAGCTCCCATAGCGTTACATGATAACATTCTGCTGCCTGCAGCCACCACTAGAGGGAGCTTAATACATACAGATATATACAGCTCTCATAGAGTTACATGATAACATTCTGCTGCCTGCAGCCACCACTAGAGGGAGCTCACTACATTCAGATATATACAGATCCAATAGAGTTACATGATAACATTCTGCTGCCTGCAGCCACCACTAGAGCGAGCTCACTACATACTGATATATACAGCTCCCATAGTGTTACATGATAACATTCTACTGCCTGCAGCCACCAGTAGAGGGAGCTCACTACATACAGATATATACAGCTCCCATAGAGTTACATGATAACATTCTACTGCCTGCAGCCACCAGTAGAGGGAGTTCACTACATACAGATATATACAGCTCCCATAGTGTTACATGATAACATTCTGCTGCCTGCAGCCACCAGTAGAGGGAGCTCACTACATACAGATATATACAGCTCCCATAAAGTTTCATAATAACATTCTGCAACCTGCAGCCACCACTAGGGTAGTGCTCACTACATACAGATATATACAGCTCCCATAGAGTTTCATGATAACATTCTACTACCTGCAGCTACCACTAGGAGGAGCTCACTACATACAGATATATACAGCTCCCATAGCGTTACATGATAACATTCTGCTGCCTGCAGCCACCACTAGAGGGAGCTTAATACATACAGATATATACAGCTCTCATAGAGTTACATGATAACATTCTGATGCCTGCAGCCACCACTAGGGGGAGCTAATTACAAACAATTGGTACATTAAAATGAATAACAGCTTCATCATTTAAAGGGATTTTCTGGGTCAAAAACATTAATAGACAACTCTTTTATCAGTGGGAGTTTCCATAATGAATGGTGCAGATTTTGAGTACCAGGCACAGTCACACGCGCACACAAACCACTGTTCTGTATTCTCATTACAGATCCTCCATATTGATGAGTATCCACATGATGATTAAACTGTGTCCAATGCAAATTACTGAGGTGCAGGAGTTGTAGAGAGTTGTGAGCTCCAGGGATCACGGATGATGGGAGTGATTCATTGTGTGAGACAGGGAGCTCCTGGGGGTCGTGGAAGTTGGGAGTGATTTACATCCTTTTGTACAGTGCTGTGGATTATTTTGCCACCGGAGAAAAATAATACGTATTGTGTTGTGGCAGCCGCTCCAGATCACATCTCCCCAGACTCTCCGCATCTCTTATTGATGGTCTCAAGTAAAGGTTTCCGCTATCACTGCCGGGTACAATGGTGCCGTTATTATAAGCATCTCTTTCAGAGTAGAGGAGAGAAGCGCAGATCTGTCAGCAGCCGCTCTGCTCTGACGGGCTGGAGCATCCATAATTCATCTGTCACAATCAGATACCCAACCGGCCTGCAAATAACCAGCAGCTGCCCGGAGCTCAGCACCACACACATTAATGGTCGGGCAGATCCCGGCAGCAGAAGTGTCCAGAGAAGGTGGTATAAGGTGGGACTGGAAAGTATGATCAGTGTAGTTGCTGAAGTATGTGAGTGAACTCCATAATATACATTCCGGTCCCCCAGCGCGCTGATTCTGAGATTTTTATAGACATTTTTTGCGCACAGCCTTCATTTATGATGATACGACTCTTCGTCATGTGACCGGCCCCGCTGTACTCTATGTAATCACTGTACTGCTGCTCCTTCTTGTATATAGAGTACAGCGGGGCCGGTCACATGACGAAGAGTCGTATCATCATAAAGGAAGGCTGTGCAACTAGACCTCCGTCCCCCGCCAGCGCCAAAAATGTCTATAAAAATCTCAGAATCAGCGCGCTGGGGGACCGGAATGTATATTATGGAGTGCACTCACATACTTCAGCAACTACACTGATCATACTTTCCAGTCCCCACATCACCCCTTCCATTTCTCAATATATCTTCATAGGGGGCGGAGAGGAGTATTTCTGATACTGAGCTTTGCATCACCTACATGGACAGAAAGTTAAACAATAAGATATTGCATACCTGCTGCCACCACTAGGGGACGCTTCCTGTATACTGTGTTATCATTAAGTTCTATGTATGTAGAGAATACAGTAAACTCTTAAAGGGATTTTCCTACAAACCAAAGTCACGTAGTAATAACTTGGACTTCATTTGAATACAAATGAGTGTCTATTTTTTTAATTATCTTACTTTTCACCCGTTTCAGCGTCCAAATGGCGCTTCTTTATTTCCGGGTTCAGTACTGAATATGTAGACGGCTTGAGAGAGCGTTGTACGTGAAACAGCTGTTGCCTGACACTGTCTTCGTCTTCCCCCCACACCTTTTTTTACAAGAATTAAAGAATTTTGTATGTCAGACGGGGTAAGTGCGGCTTTTTTCTCTCTACTTGCATTGTGTTGGATGTGTAGACGGGCTGTGCGGTTCCGCTGACGTGCTGCCGCCTCTTACACAATTCCCCAGCGCAGCGCTACATCTGTCATCTAATTCACACAGTTTTCCCTGCGCTCCGACGTCTGTGCTCACTCCCTGTTGACGATGATTAGGTTTACTTCGCATGCTCAGCTTTTCATTGATTTCTCTGTGTTCTACTTATGGAAGGCTATGGATGCGGCCGAACACGCGCAGAAATAAGTAGAGCGCAACTCTGTGACTACAGGCAATAGAAACGTTCGGAACATGCGCAAATCACAGCAGAGCGCTGATCATGAGAGAAATTGTAGCGGGGAACTGCGTGTACTCTTCCATCTCTGACCAGGAGTAGCATGGAATCCCGGGTTTAGACACTTCCTGGAAGTGGACATGGGCCAAATGTATTTTGCTATCTCTAAAATTGTGCAATATTTTTAAGTAAAGTAATTTACAATGTAGTTTTATTAAGGGTATTAGTGGTAATGGGAAAACCTCTAAACTCACTCTAGTGCCACTGAGGTCTCTGGTGATGTCCTCTATAGATGCTCTGGTTAAGAGAATGATATTACTTATCACATCACCTCTACCAACCAGAACATCTACTATGGACATCACCTCTACCAACCAGAACATCTACTATGGACATCACCTCTACCAACCAGAACATCTACTATGGACATCACATCTACCAACCAGAACATCTACTATGGACATCACCTCTACCAACCAGAACATCTACTATGGACATCACCTCTACCAACCAGAGCATCTACCATGAACATCACCTCTACCAACCAGAGCATCTACCATGAACATCACCTCTACCAACCAGAACATCTACTATGGACATCACCTCTACCAACCAGAACATCTACTATGGACATCACCTCTACCAACCAGAATATCTACTATGGACATCATCTCTACCAACCAGAACATCTACTATGGACATCACCTCTACCAACCAGAACATCTACTATGGACATCACCTCTACCAACCAGAACATCTACTATGGACATCATCTCTGCCAACCAGAGCATCTACTATGGACATCACCTCTACCAACCAGAACATCTACTATGGACATCATCTCTACCAACCAGAACATCTACTATGGACATCATCTCTGCCAACCAGAGCATCTACTATGGACATCACCTCTACCAACCAGAACATCTACTATGGACATCATCTCTACCAACCAGAACATCTACTATGGACATCACCCCTACCAACCAGAGCATCTACTATGGACATCACCCCTACCAACCAGAGCGTCTACTATGGACATCATCTCTACCAACCAGAACATCTACTATGGACATCACCCCTACCAACCAGAGCGTCTACTATGGACATCATCTCTACCAACCAGAACATCTACTATGGACATCACCTCTACCAACCAGAACATCTACTATGGACATCACCTCTACCAACCAGAACATCTACTATGGACATCACCTCTACCAACCAGAACATCTACTATGGACATCACCTCTACCAACCAGAACATCTACTATGGACATCACCCCTACCAACCAGAGCGTCTACTATGGACATCATCTCTACCAACCAGAACATCTACTATGGACATCACCTCTACCAACCAGAACATCTACTATGGACATCACCCCTACCAACCAGAGCGTCTACTATGGACATCATCTCTACCAACCAGAACATCTACTATGGACATCATCTCTACCAACCAGAACATCTACTATGGACATCACCTCTACCAACCAGAACATCTACTATGGACATCACCTCTACCAACCAGAACATCTACTATGGACATCACCTCTACCAACCAGAACATCTACTATGGACATCACCTCTACCAACCAGAACATCTACTATGGACATCACCTCTACCAACCAGAACGTCCACTATGGACATCATATCTACCAACCAGAATATCTACTATGGACATCACCCCTACCAACCAGAGCGTCTACTATGGACATCATCTCTACCAACCAGAACATCTACTATTTACATCACCTCTACCAACCAGAGCATCTACTATGGACATCACCTCTACCAACCAGAGCATCTACTATGGACATCACTTATACCAATCAGTGCATCTACTATGGACATCACCTCTACCAACCAGAACATCTACTATGGACATCACCCCTACCAACCAGAGCGTCTACTATGGACATCATCTCTACCAACCAGAACATCTACTATTTATATCACCTCTACCAACCAGAACATCTACTATGGTCATCACCTCTACCAACCAGAGCATCTACTATGGACATCACCTCTACAAACCAGAACATCTACTATGGACGTCACTTCTACCAACCAAAACATCTACTATGGACATCACCTCTACCAACCAGAGCATCTACTATGGACATCACCTCTACCAACCAGAACATCTACTATGGACATCACCTCTACCAACCAGAGCACCTACTATGGACATCACTTCTACCAACCAAAACATCTACTATGGACATCACCTCTACCAACCAGAGCATTTACTATGGACATCACCTCTACCAACCAGAACATCTACTATGAACATCACCTCTACCAACCAGAGCACCTACTATGGACATCACTTCTACCAACCAAAACATCTACTATGGACATCACCTCTACCAACCAGAGCATCTACTATGGACATCACCTCTACC
>NC_134694.1:0-26184 GCF_050947455.1 Rhinoderma darwinii
CTAACAAAGTTACTCACTCCAAGCCTGCCGGCCTGCTTCAACCTCTGCCTGTACCCAATGCCCCCTGCTAGCATTGCGATGGACTTTGTCACAGACCTTCCCCCCTCAGCAGGATGCAACACTGTCTGGGTGGTGGTGGTTCTCTAAGATGGCACATTTTAACATTTTATTCCGCTGACCGGCCTACCTTCTGCTCCTCGACTGGCGAGTCTCTTCATTCTACACATCTTTCGCTTGCATGGCTTGCCTCTTCACATTGTGTCCAACCGGGGTGTTCAGTTTACTTCAGAGTTCTGGAGAGCCCTCTGTAAACACCTGGATGTGAGATTGGACTTTTCCTCTGCCTATCACCCCCAGTCCAATGGGCAAGTCGAGAGGATCAACCAGATCTTGGAGAATTATCTCCGTCACTTCATCTCTTCACAGCACGATAACTGGGTACAGCTTCTTCCATGGGCCGAGTTCTCATACAACAACCACACAAGTGAGTCCACCACTTCCCCATTGTGTACAGTCAACATCCTAGAGTCCCTCTTCCAGTGTCGACCACATCTCAAGTACATATGCTGACTCTGCATATGGGGACTTCCTGCAAATCTGGCAACAGACCTGGTCCTCTATTTTGCTGGCAGTCAATCGCATGAAGCGAAAAGCAGATACAAGGAGAAGAGAGCTGCCTTAGTATCTTCCTGGGACTAAAGTCTGGCTGTCCTCTCGAAACATTTGCTTGAAGGTACCCTCATACAAGTTTGCTCCCAGGTTCCTTGGTCCTTTTGAAATTCTGCAACAAATAAACCCTGTCTCCTATAAGCTGTGGCTGCCTCCTGCCCTCAGAATCCCTAACTCCTTCCATGTGTCCCTCCTGAAACCAGTTGTCCTGAACCGCTACAGCAAGACTTCTAGTTCCACAGTTGCTCCCAGCGGTTCTTCTGATGTGTTCGAGGAGAGGGAGATCCTGGACTGCAAGAGGGTAGGAGGAAGGACTTTCTAATTGGTGGACTGGGGAGGGTTTGGTCCTGAGGAGAGGTCCTGGGAGCCAGAAGAGAACCTCAGTGCCCCTGCTCTTATAAAAAAGTTCCTCTCTCGCTCTGGCCCCAAGAAGAGGGGGCGTAAGTGGGGGGATACTATAGCGTCCATGGCCACTGGCCGTGGGGTTTACTCACCTCCCGACGGCCGTGTGATACTGTCTGCTAGGCCCCTGTATCTAAGCCTATTGTAGCATCCATGGCCGTCGGGTTTACTCACCTCCCGATGCCCGCAGCCATGAATCCGTGAGCGCTGGTATAGCGCCAACATATTACGCAGCACTTTACAATTTAGAGGGGACATGAAACAAACAATATCAGACATTACATAGTGACAAAGTTCATTTACAATTCAAATCTGGGGAGTGAGGACCCTGCTCGCAAGAGCTTACAATCTATGCGGAAGTAAAGGAGACACAAAGTGTAACAGTGTTTGTTCTGTACAATGGTCCGGCCATTTTTATACACATGCGGTGGTAACATAAAGCTGCATGAGCCGGTCACCAGCCAGTATCCGTGTATGACGGACATGAAGAGAAGGAGTGTGAGGGAATCTTATTCTGATGACTAATCTAAAAGGAGGGCCATGGAAAGGAGTCAGATTAGGGAATGTTATATGCCTGTCTAAATAGATGTGTTTTCATGGCACGTTTAAAACTGTGGATATTGGGAATTAATCTGATTGTCTGGGGTAGCACATTCCAGAGGACTGGTGCAGCACGAGAGAAATCCTGGAGACGGTAGTGGGAGGTTCGGATTATGGAGGATTTTAATCTAAGGTCGTTGGCAGAACGTAGAGCCCGAGTAGGGTGGTAGACAGAGATGAGGGAGGAGATGTAAGGAGGTGCAGCACTGTGGAGAGCTTTGTGGGTGAGAGTAATAAGTTTGAATTTTATTCGGAAGGGGATGGGCAACCAGTGCAGTGACTGGCACAGATTAGAGGCGTTGGTGTAGCGGTTGGTCATAAAGATGAGCCTGGCTGCTGCATTGAGGATAGATTGGAGAGGGGAGAGTTTAGTGAGGGGAAGACCGACAATGAGAGTTTTGGCAGTTTCCTCCGTAAGAAAAGAGCGGATTCTGGAGATGTTTTTGAGGTGAAAATGACAGGAGCGTGAAAGTGATTATATGTGAGGAGTAAAGGAAAGATCTGAGTCAAAAATAACCCCGAGACAGCGGGCGTGCTGCTTAGGAGTGATGATAGAGACAACGGGCGTGCTGTCCAGGAGTTATGGTAGTGCCACACACAGAGATGGAGACATCAGGTTTAGGGAGGTTAGTAGATGGTGGGAACACAAGGAGCTCAGTTTTAGAAAGATTCAGTTTCCGATAGAGAGAGGACATGATGTTAGAGACAGCGGACAGACAATCACTGGTGTTCTGTATTAGAGCAGGGGTGATGTCACGGGAAGAGGTATATAATTGGGTGTCATCAGCGTAGAGATAGTACTGGAAGCCAAATCTGCTGATGGTTTCTCCAATAGGAGCTGTGTAGAGAGAAAAGAGCAGCGGACCTAGGACTGATCCCTGAGGAACCCCGATATCAAGGGGAAGAGGAGAAGAAGTGGAACCAGCAAATGACACACTGAACGAGCGGTCAGAGAGATAGGAGGAAAACCAAGAGAGAGCCGCGTCCTGGAGGCCAATAGAGTGGAGCATGTTAAGTAGGAGTTTGTGGTCTACAGTGTCAAAGGCTGCACAGAGATCCAAAAGAATCAGGAGAGAGGATTTACAGTCCGATTTAGCCACCAAGAGATCATTTGAGACTTTAGTAAGGGCAGTTTCTGTGGAGTGTAGAGTGCGGAAACCAGATTGTAAGGGGTCAAGAATGGAGTTAGCAGAGAGATAGCCGATAAGGCGAGAGTAGACCAAGCGTTCCAGGAGTTTGGAGATGAAGGGCAGATTAGAGACTGGTCGGTAGTTGGCAGCGCTGGATGGGTCAAGAGTTGGTTTTTTCAATAATGGGTTTATAATGGCATGTTTAAAAGCGGATGGAAAGATACCAGAGGAAAGAGAGAGGTTAAATATTTTAGTCAGGTGACTAGTGACAGCTGGGGAGAGGGACTGGAGGAGGTGTGAGGGGACAGGATCACTAGGGCAGGTAGTAGGACGAGAAGAAGAGAGGAGCCTCGAGACTTCTTCTTCAGTTATTGGGTCAAATGCTGAGAGTGAAGAAGAGGGAGTGCGGGAGGGAAGGGGATCGATGTTACTAGGGGACTGGGAGAGAATATCATGCCGGATGTTGTCAATTTTAACTTTAAAATAATTGGCCAGGTCTTCAGCACTGAGATCTGTGATTGGCGTCTGCACTTTAGGACTAAGGAGGGAGTGAAAAGTATCAAAGAGGCGTTTTGGATTGTTAGATAGTGTGGAGATGAGAGAAGTGAAGTAGACTTGTTTGGCGCGGTGAAGGGCAGAGTTGTAAGTTTTGAGCATAAATTTGTAATGGAGGAAATCTGCATCCAAATGCGATTTTCTCCACAGTCGTTCGGCACATCTCAAGCACCGCTGAAGAAAGCGGGATTGAGGCGTATGCCAGGGTTGTCGTCGTCTTTGTCGGGGGGCTCGGAGTGTAGGGGGGGGCTGCTTCATCCAATGCATTTTTGAGAGTGTTATTGTAAAGTTTGGCAGCCAGATTGGGACAGGAGAGGGAAGAGATAGGGGACAATGAGGACTGTAGACTGTCTATGAGTTTCACAGTGTTAATGGCATGTAGATTTCTGTATGTCTGATATGTAGGGATGACCTGAGGAGGCAGAGAATATTTGATAGTAAAGGAGAGAAGATTGTGGTCAGAAAGCGGGAGAGGAGAGTTAATAAATTCAGAAACTGAGCAGAGCCGGAAGAAGAGCAGGTCAAGTGAATGCCCGTCCTCATGTGTAGGAGAGTTAGTAAATTGTGACAGACCAAGGGACGAGGTTAAAGATAGAAACTGGGAGGCAGATGAGGAGATTGGGTTATCAATGGGGATGTTGAAGTCACCCATGATGAGAGTGGGTGTTTCAGAGGATAGAAACTGTGGAAGCCAGGCAGCAAAATGATCCAAGAATTGGCGGGGTGAGCCCGGTGGGCGGTAGACAACTGCCACTCGGAGGGAAAAAGGGTGAAAGAGTCTGAGGGTGTGGACTTCAAAAGAGGGAAATGTGAGTGAGGGGACCGGGGGAATGACCTGGAAAGTGCAGTGTGGGGAAAGAAGTATACCTACTCCTCCACCCTGCCTGTTCTCAGGTCTAGTGTATACCTACTCCTCCACCCTGCCTGTTCTCAGGTCTGGGGTATACCTACTCCTCCACCCTGCCTGTTCTCAGGTCTGGGGTATTCCTACTCCTCCACCCTGCCTGTTCTCAGGTCTAGTGTATACCTAAAAGTAGAGTGAAAAAACACGGCGCCACATGTGTGTATCAATTATGAATTTGATAGGCAAAAGATCGTAACTGCTCACCTGTAAAGTTGAAAGTAATCCGCGAGTACAAAGCTGCTGCCGATCCCAACGCAAAACTCCAAAGAGATGCCAAAATTGATTGATAAAGAATAAAAAACGGGATACTGAGGCGCTGCTTGATAAAGAGTTAATACATTTAATTGAGGTAGTATAAATAGACAATTGCTACGCGTTTCAACGCCGGACTGGCGTCTTCCTCAGGCAAGTTAAGATGACAGCAAGGAGGCACATATTTATACACATACGGAATGCAGGGCTAATTAAGCCTAATTCAGACCAGAGTCCTGAAAAAAACGCCAAAACCAGCGGGTCAGAGTTCAATCCAAACGTAAAGTGTTAAAACAATTCATTGTTGTCATATGTTAACAACATTAATGGAATTAAAATGATCAGACAGTACATAACCGCATAATTGCATAATTATATAGTAATTAAATCATTTAAACGAAATGGCATAAAATATTTGCGCAAAAAGGCAATGGATTATGAAATTGCACATTGAACATAAACTTAAAATAACACAAGAATTGAAGTAAGATAAATAAAAATGCATTTGCAACTGCTGGATACATATAGAAATAATTGTACCAACAATAGCAACGCGTTGTCATGGAGACCAGAAGCAACACAGCCGGGAAGGAAGTCAAAACGCCAGTGGAACCCAAGGTGAGACGCACAGCAAGCATCTCATAGGGCGCAGGCAGGACAAGTGTTTGTTTATGACACAGCAGGGAAGGAAAATCAGAACGCCAATGGAACGCAAGGTGAGACGCATAGACCGTTGTCATGACGACGGCTATCAAAAGAGATAAGGTGGCCGGGAGAGTCCAATCGAACCCATGGAACGCACAGTGACACGCAGGGTCGCGCATACAGAGAACCTAAGGGTTGCAACGAAACGAGGTCTGGAGCATCACGAAAATGTAAGTAGACAGATTATATTTAGATGTTATTCTGTCAATAATGTGCAGACTATTGAAATAATGGTCATTTTGGTAGGAAAAAATACAGGTATTGTCTGGAGTGCTGATGAAATAAGAAAATAAAAGAAAAAACTGGACACCTCCTCTATAATAAAAGAATAAAATATTAAAAGGTGTATACCTACTCCTCCACCCTGCCTGTTCTCAGGTTTGGTGTATACCTACTCCTCCACCCTGCCTGTTCTCAGGTTTGGTGTATACCTACTCCTCCACCCTGCCTGTTCTCAGGTCTAGTGTATACCTACTCCTCCACCCTGCCTGTTCTCAGGTTTGGTGTATACCTACTCCTCCACCCTGCCTGTTCTCAGGTCTAGTGTATATCTACTCCTCCACCCTGCCTGTTCTCAGGTCTAGTGTATACCTACTCCTCCACCCTGCCTGTTCTCAGGTCTGGGGTATACCTACTCCTCCACCCTGCCTGTTCTCAGGTCTGGGGTATACCTACTCCTCCACCCTGCCTGTTCTCAGGTTTGGTGTATACCTACTCCTCCACCCTGCCTGTTCTCAGGTCTAGTGTATACCTACTCCTCCACCCTGCCTGTTCTCAGGTTTGGTGTATACCTACTCCTCCACCCTGCCTGTTCTCAGGTCTAGTGTATATCTACTCCTCCACCCTGCCTGTTCTCAGGTCTAGTGTATACCTACTCCTCCACCCTGCCTGTTCTCAGGTCTGGGGTATACCTACTCCTCCACCCTGCCTGTTCTCAGGTCTGGGGTATACCTACTCCTCCACCCTGCCTGTTCTCAGGTCTAGTGTATACCTACTCCTCCACCCTGCCTGTTCTCAGGTCTAGTGTATACCTACTCCTCCACCCTGCCTGTTCTCAGATCTGGGGTATATCTACTCCTCCACCCTGCCTGTTCTCAGGTTTGGTGTATACCTACTCCTCCACCCTGCCTGTTCTCAGGTCTAGTGTATACCTACTCCTCCACCCTGCCTGTTCTCAGGTCTAGTGTATACCTACTCCTCCACCCTGCCTGTTCTCAGGTCTAGTGTATACCTACTCCTCCACCCTGCCTGTTCTCAGATCTGGGGTATATCTACTCCTCCACCCTGCCTGTTCTCAGGTTTGGTGTATACCTACTCCTCCACCCTGCCTGTTCTCAGGTCTAGTGTATACCTACTCCTCCACCCTGCCTGTTCTCAGGTCTAGTGTATACCTACTCCTCCACCCTGCCTGTTCTCAGGTCTAGTGTATACCTACGCCTCCACCCTGCCTGTTCTCAGGTCTAGTGTATACCTACTCCTCCACCCTGCCTGTTCTCAGGTCTGGGGTATACCTACTCCTCCACCCTGCCTGTTCTCAGGTCTGGGGTATTCCTACTCCTCCACCCTGCCTGTTCTCAGGTCTAGGGGCATGAGAGAACTGGAGACCACCATATGATAGAGCAGCAGGGGAAGCAGTGTCAGACAGGTGTAGCCATGTTTCTGTAAGAGCCAGAAGGTTGAGAGAGTTAGAAAGGAATACGTCATGAATAAAGGTGAGTTTGTTGCACACGGACCGAGAGTTCCAGAGAGCACAGTTAAAAGAGACAGGAGAAGACATACAAGGAATGGCAAGAAGATTTGCAGGGTTTCTATGTGTGGCAGGTAAGTGGTTGAGCTTGGCAGAAGAAAAGGGAGGCCCATGGTTGGGAGAGATGTCCCCTGCAGCTAGTAGCAGGAGAATGGAGAGAGACAGCAGATGGTTCTGTGATTTATGAGAGCGTTTTTTATGTTGGGCAGTGGGATGAGATGGGTTAAGTTGACTGAGGAAAGTGAATAGTGAATGGGAGCTGTACATGGGCGAGGCAAGGAGAGAGGGACTGATGTGGACTGTTTTTTGGCAAGGCTTAAATGGGCGATAGGATTGTAAACCAAGAGCAGCTATAATGATGAGAGCGGTGGCAAACATGTTTGTTTACAGATAGTTAGTATTCTAATATTTAGAGCGTGTGATAGTTTGTTTGATTTGATTGATAGTGATGTCACCGCCCGTATATAGTGATGTCACCGCCCGTATATAGTGATGTCACCGTCCGTATATAGTGATGTCACCACCCGTATATAGTGATGTCACCGCCCGTATATAGTGATGTCACCGTCCGTATATAGTGATGTCACCACCCGTATATAGTGATGTCACCGCCCGTATATAGTGATGTCACCGTCCGTATATAGTGATGTCACCACCCGTATATAGTGATGTCACCGTCCGTATATAGTGATGTCACCGTCCGTATATAGTGATGTCACCGCCCGTATATAGTGATGTCACCGTCCGTATATAGTGATGTCACCGCCCGTATATAGTGATGTCACCGCCCGTATATAGGGATGTCACCGCCCGTATATAGGGATGTCACCGCCCGTATATAGTGATGTCACCGCCCGTATATAGGGATGTCACCGTCCGTATATAGTGATGTCACCGTCCGTATATAGTGATGTCACCGCCCGTATATAGTGATGTCACCGCCCGTATATAGTGGTCACCGCCCGTATATAGTGATGTCACCGTCCGTATATAGGGATGTCACCGTCCGTATATAGGGATGTCACCGCCCGTATATAGTGATGTCACCGCCCGTATATAGGGATGTCACCGTCCGTATATAGGGATGTCACCGTCCGTATATAGGGATGTCACCGCCCGTATATAGGGATGTCACCGCCCGTATATAGTGGTCACCGCCCGTATAGTGATGTCACCGCCCGTATATAGTGATGTCACCGCTCGTATATAGTGATGTCACCGTCCGTATATAGGGATGTCACCGCCCGTATATAGTGATGTCACCGTCCGTATATAGTGATGTCACCGTCCGTATATAGTGATGTCACCACCCGTATATAGTGATGTCACCGTCCGTATATAGTGATGTCACCGCCCGTATATAGTGATGTCACCGCCCGTATATAGGGATGTCACCGCGCGTATATAGGGATGTCACCGTCCGTATATAGGGATGTCACCGCCCGTATATAGTGATGTCACCGCCCGTATATAGTGGTCACCGCCCGTATATAGTGATGTCACCGCCCGTATATAGTGATGTCACCGCCCGTATATAGTGATGTCACCGCCCGTATATAGTGATGTCACCGCTCGTATATAGTGATGTCACCGTCCGTATATAGGGATGTCACCGCCCGTATATAGTGATGTCACCGCCCGTATATAGTGATGTCACCGCTCGTATATAGTGATGTCACCGCCCGTATATAGTGACGTCACCGCCCGTATATAGTGACGTCACCGCCCGTATATAGTGACGTCACCGCCCGTATATAGTGATGTCACCGCCCGTATATAGTGATGTCACCGCCCGTATATAGTGATGTCACCGCCCTTATATAGGGATGCCACCGCCCGTATATAGTGATGTCACCGCCCGTATATAGTGATGTCACCGCCCGTATATAGGGATGTCACCGCCCGTATATAGTGATGTCACCGCCCGTATATAGTGATGTCACCGCCCGTATATAGTGATGTCACCGCTCGTATATAGTGATGTCACCGCTCGTATATAGTGATGACACCGTCCGTATATAGGGATGTCACCGCCCGTATATAGTGATGTCACCGCCCGTATATAGTGATGTCACCGCTCGTATATAGTGATGTCACCGCTCGTATATAGTGATGTCACCGCCCGTATATAGTGATGTCACCGCCCGTATATAGTGATGTCACCGCCCGTATATAGTGATGTCACCGCCCTTATATAGGGATGCCACCGCCCGTATATAGTGATGTCACCGCCCGTATATAGTGATGTCACCGCTCGTATATAGGGACGTCACCGCCCGTATATAGGGACGTCACCGTCCGTATATAGGGACGTCACCGCCCGTGTATAGTGACGTCACCGCCCGTGTATAGTGACGTCACCGCCCGTATATAGTGACGTCACCGCCCGTATATAGTGACGTCACCGCCCGTATATAGTGATGTCACCGCCCGTATATAGTGATGTCACCGCCCGTATATAGGGATGTCACCGCCCGTATATAGTGATGTCACCGCCCGTACATAGGGATGTCACCGCCCGTACATAGTGATGTCACCTCCCGTACATAGTGATGTCACCGCCCGTACATAGGGATGTCACCGCCCGTATATAGTGATGTCACCGCCCGTATATAGTGATGTCACCGACCGTATATAGGGATGTCACCGCCCGTATATAGTGATGTCACCGCCCGTATATAGTGATGTCACCGCCCGTATATAGTGATGTCACCGCCCGTATATAGGGATGTCACCGCCCGTATATAGGGATGTCACCGCCCGTATATAGGGATGTCACCGCCCGTATATAGTGATGTCACCGCCCGTATATAGTGATGTCACCGCCCGTATATAGTGATGTCACCGCCCGTATATAGTGATGTCACCGCCCGTATATAGTGATGTCACCGCCCGTATATAGTGATGTCACCGCCCGTATATAGGGATGTCACCGCTCGTATATAGCGGTCACTACCCGTATATAGGGATGTCACCGCCCGTACATAGTGATGTCACCTCCCGTACATAGTGATGTCACCGCCCGTACATAGGGATGTCACCGCCCGTATATAGTGATGTCACCGCCCGTATATAGTGATGTCACCGACCGTATATAGGGATGTCACCGCCCGTATATAGTGATGTCACCGCCCGTATATAGTGATGTCACCGCCCGTATATAGTGATGTCACCGCCCGTATATAGGGATGTCACCGCCCGTATATAGGGATGTCACCGCCCGTATATAGTGATGTCACCGCCCGTATATAGGGATGTCACCGCCCGTATATAGTGATGTCACCGCCCGTATATAGTGATGTCACCGCCCGTATATAGGGATGTCACCGCCCGTATATAGTGATGTCACCGCCCGTATATAGTGATGTCACCGCCCGTATATAGTGATGTCACCGCCCGTATATAGTGATGTCACCGCCCGTATATAGGGATGTCACCGCTCGTATATAGCGGTCACTACCCGTATATAGTGATGTCACTGCCCGTATATAGCGACGTCACCGCCCGTGTATAGTGACGTCACCGCCCGTGTATAGGGATGTCACTGCCCGTATATAGCGATGTCACTGCCCGTATATAGAGATGTCACTGCTCGTATATAGCGATGTCACTGCCCGTATATAGTGATGTCACCGCCCGTATATAGTGATGTCACTGCCCATATATAGCGATGTCACCGCCCATATATAGTGACGTCACCGCCCGTGTATAGTGACGTCACTGCCCGTGTATAGTGATGTCACCGCCCGTATATAGCGATGTCACCGCCCATATATAGGGATGTCACCGCCCGTATATAGTGATGTCACCGCCCGTATATAGCGATGTCACCGCCCATATATAGTGACGTCACCGCCCGTGTATAGTGACGTCACTGCCCGTGTATAGTGACGTCACTGCCCGTATATTTTGACGTCAGAGCCCCCAGTAGCTCAGACCCCAGACATTCACAGCGCATCCCCCGCCGCCCACTGGAAAAAGTATGAAATCGGTCACGTGAGTGCAGACATGTGATCGCGTGGCGTCAGAGCACATCAGCCCTCTCAGCACCCCACACACGTACTGACGTGTGGAGCGCCGCTGCCATGGTACCCAGCGTCTCCTCGGCGTCGTTGCCATGGCAGCGGGACGCTCGTCACTGCCTCCCTGTCTTCCGCAATCACTGCTCCCCGCCGCCGCCCTCCTGCTGCTGTAGGGCAGTCACTGCAACAAAATGGTAGCGCCCCCGGTGCTCTTGGACTCACTACACGCAGACAAGTGGCCGCTGTTTCACGTGATCAGTGTCCGGTCATGTGAGGTGGAGGCCCCGCCCTACTGGTTTCGTCACTACTGGGGGTTCACATGACCGGAAGTCGGTGTTTTTTTCCCGGTGGAGTCTGCGGAGTATTTGAGGCCTGTGTGGCCCTCCCAGGTACAGTGGACTGTCGTGGGGGGTGTATGCGATGATTGTGGTGTTGGAGGGGCGTAACGGACTGTCGTGGGAGGGGTGTTGTGGACTGTCGTTTGTGTTGGGGGGTGTAGCTGATAGTTGTGTTGGACTGGTGTGCGATGTTGGAGGGGTGTTGTGGACTGTCATGTGTGTTGGAGGGGAGTAGCGGACTGTCGGGGTGTGATGGAGGACTGTCGTGGGGGTGTGCGACGGAGGGGTGTTCTGGATTGTCGTGTGTGCGTGTTGCTGACTGTTGGAGGAGTGTTGTGGGCTGTCGTGTGTGTTGGGGGTGTAGCTGACGTGTGTGTGGGGGGGGTGTTGGATTGGTGTGCGATGTTGGAGGGGTGTTGTGGACTGTCGGGGGGGTGTGCGATGTTGGAGGGGTGTAGCGGACTGGTGTTTGTGCGATTGGAGGAGTGTTGTGGGCTGACGTGTGTGTGTGTGGGGGGGGGTGTTGGATTGGTGTGCGATGTTGGAGGGGTATTGTGGACTGTCGTTGGGCTGTCCGATGTTGGAGGGGTGTTGTGGACTGTCGGGGGGGGTGTGCGATGTTGGAGGGGTGTTGTGGACTGTCGGGGGGGGGGGTGTGCGATGTTGGAGGGGTGTTTTGGACTGTCGGGGGTGCGATGGGGTGTTGCTGACCGTCTTGCAGGTGTTGTGGACTGTGTGTTGGGGGGGAGTAGCTGACTCGTGGGTGTGGAGAGGTGTTGCGGACTGTAATGAGCGTGTGCGATGTTGGAGGGGTTTTGTGGACTTTCGTGGGGGTGTGCGGTGTTGCGGGGTGTATTGGGCTATCGTGTATCTGTCTTTTGGGGGTGTTTCTGACTGTCGCGTGTGTGTTGGAGAGGTGTAGCTGACAGTTGTGGGGGTGTGTGATATTGGAGGGTTGTTGCGGACTGTCGTGGTTTTTGCGATGTTGGAGCGGTTGTTAGACAAAACAGTCTCACAGGACATATAAATATAAGGGTCGGGAACAGAAGTAACAGCCGCCCACTTAATTGAAGATAAAGACTCCAAATTGTAAGTCGAGAAACAAGAGAAACAAGAAGTCCATAAATATCAAAAGAAAGTTGGAAATAGAAAATCTTTATTACAAATCAAAAAAACATGAGAATGTAAAACAGGTGGATGACACTATGACACACTATGACACACTATGACACAATGTATCACAGATAGGTAAACAATGTATCACAGATAGGTAAACAATGTATCACAGATATAGGTAAACAATGTATCACAGATATAGGTAAACAATGTATCACAGATATAGGTAAACAATGTATCACAGATATAGGTAAACAATGTATCACAGATAGGTAAACAATGTATAGTATATCAAAGAACACATCTATGTTTTCTCCTCAGCCAGCAAGGTATGGACAGATAGAGAATGTGTCAGGTAAAGCCAGCAGTGAGGTTAGTCTACACCAAATAAGCGTCTGAATGACCCAACGTGACCTCCATATTATGCTTACCCTTATCTCCGTAGTGTAGTGGTATGACCCAGCGGATAAGGGAGCGCCCTGACGCGTTTCGCGTGTAGCTTTCTCAAGGGGTGCCATTCTTATGTCCAGTTTAAATAGTAGACCCTGGTGGTCATGTGGTGTAATGTGGGCCAATCCGTGCCGGTCATCCCGGCGCTTGTGCGTGACGTCAGAGGAGAGCGCGATATCCCCAGCGTCGGGCGTCATCGCCAAACAGCGCATGCGCGAATCCCAGGACGCGTCACAAGGGAGACGGCGCATGCGCATAGAGTGATAACTGACGGCTGACGGAGGAAGTCCGCATCCCTCGTCACTGCACAAGCGCAACCCCGGTCACGGTGCAAGACGTGAGTGTAACTGAAATGTACGCATATCTAGTTGAATAAATAATAAGTTTAGAAAAGATGTTGAAGAAATGAAAAGAAAATGGTAATTATAAACTTGCAGTGTAATGTATGGCTGTAGCATAAACTGTGTGTGGTCGCCCTCTTGTGGACATTTTTAAGACTAACCCATAAGATAAGTTATAGTAATTGTAATACTTAATTAGATACAATAATGTACAGATATAAATATAAAAGTATAACCTTTTCCTTGTAGGTATTTGTAACCGTAACATATAAATATTTCATCGCTATAGTTAAAAATATACATTAATATAAATATGAAAGTGAGAGTAAAAAATACATCATTTAGAAACTCCTAATATAATATGTGAATAGAGGGCTGAGAAGAAATGGAACGATAATGTGGTTAGATTCATATCAACCTTTAATACTCAATGGCAAGTGATGAGGTCAATCCTGAAAAAGCACTGGCCTATATTACAAACAGAACAGGCGTATGCGAAATCCTTATCAGCAAATCCTCAAATGACAGCAAATCGATGTAAGAACCTGAAAGATCTCAACCAAAAGTCATTACGTTCCTAAGCAAATCTGTCCCTTTTCATCCGCCCAGGGCAGTTACCCCTGTAGTGATTGTGTGGCCTTTGCCAACATTGTTCGAGCAACGACGTTCGAACCGGCAGGAGGTGAACGAACTTTTAAGATCTTGGAGTACATATCACGTTTGTGGTCTACTATGCTACCTGTAGCTGCTCCAAGATCTATGTTGGTCTAACAAGTAGGCAACTAAGAAATGGAGTTCGGGAACATGTGAGGGACATAAAGGCTGCCAAAGAAATAAGAAATCGAGGACCGAACTCTCCTAAAAACTAGTCCCAAACATTTTAAACTGTGTCATGGGGGAGACCCTAAAAGTTTTAGAGTTAGAGGAATTGATCGGGTACATTGTGGTGTCAGAGGTGGAGATTCGAAGACACGACTAGCCCAAAGGGAATGTAGATGGATCACGACTCTGGGTTCTATGGCCCCAAGGGGTCTAAATGAGAAACTAAGCTTTGCAGCATTCCATTAATATCTCTATCTATATTCAACTAGATATGCGTACATTTCAGTTACACTCACGTCTTGCACCGTGACCGGGGTTGCGCTTGTGCAGTGACGAGGGATGCGGACTTCCTCCGTCGGCCGTCAGTTATCGCTCTATGTGCATGCGCCGTCTCCCTGGTCCTGGGATTCGCGCATGCGCTGTTTGGCAATGACGCCCGACGCTGTGGATATCGCGCTCTCCTCTGAGGTCACGCACAAGCGCCGGGATGACCGGCACGGATTGGCCCACATTACACCACATGGCTGATGGACATAAGAATGGCACCCCTTGAGAAAGCTACACGCGAAACGCGCGTCGGGGCGCTACTTTATCCGCTGGGTCATACCACTACACTACGGAGATATGGGTAAGCATAATATGGAGGTCATGTTAGTTCATTCAGACGCTTATTTGGTGTAGACTAACCTCACTGCTGGCTTTACCTGACACATTCTCTATCTGTCCATACCTTGCTGGCTTAGGAGAAAACATAGATGTGTTCTTTGGTATACTATACATTGTTTACCTATCTGTGATACATTGTTTACCTATCTGTGATACATTGTTTACCTATCTGTGATACATTGTTTACCTATCTGTGATACATTGTGTCATAGTGTGATCCACTTATAAAGACCTGTTTTACATTCTCATGTTTTTTTAATTTGTAATAAAGATTTTCTATTTCCAACTTTCTTTTGATATTTATGGACTCCTTGTTTATATATGATGTTGGAGCGGTGTAGCGGACTGTCGTGTGTGTGTGCGCGATGTTGGAGCGGTTTTGCGGACTGTCGTGTGTGTGTGTTGGAGGGGTGTTGCAAATGTGGGTGTGTACGATGTTGGAGGAGTGTTCTTGACTATCGTGTGTGTGTTGGAGGTGTTGCTGATTTTTGTAGTTGAGTTGGAGGGGTGTAGCATATTATCGTGTGGGTGTGCGATGTTGGAGGGCCGTTGCGGACTGTCGTGGAGGTGTGCAATGGAGGGTTGTAGCTGACTGTTGTGGGTGTGTGCGATGTTGGAGGGGTGTAGCGGACTCGTGTAGGTGTGTGATGTTGGAGTGGTGTTGCGACTGTTGTGGGGGTGTGCGACGTTGGAGGGGTGTTTCGGACTGTTGCGTGTATGTGTGTTTAAGACTCGTAGCTATGTTGGAAGGGTGTAGCTGAATGTCGTGGGGGTGTGCGATGTTGGAAAGGTGTAGCTGACAGTTGTGGGGGTGTGCCGATATTGGAGCGGTGTTCTGGACTGTCGTGGGTGTGTGTTGGAGGGTCGTTGCGCACTGTCGTTTTGCGATGTTGGAGGGGAGTTGTGGACTGTCATGGGGGTGTACGATGTTGGAGGGGTGTTGCGGACTGTCGTGTGTGGGTTTTGTGGACTGTGTGTGTTGGAGGGGTATTGCGGAATGTCGTTAGGGTGTGCTCTGTTGGAGGGGTGTTGTGGGGGGTGTGTCATGGAGGGGTGTAGCGGATTATCGTGTGGGTTTTCGATTTTGGAGGGGTGTAGCTGACTCGTGTGTGTTGGTGGTGTTGCTGACTGTCATGAGTGTGTGCGATTTTGGAGGGGTGTTGCGGACTGTCGTGTGTGTATGTGTTGGAGGGATGTTGCGTACTGTCGTGTGTGTATGTGTTGGAGGGATGTTGCGGACTGTCGTGGGGGTGTGAGATGTAGGAGGGGTGTTGCGCGTACTGTCCATGTGTGCTTTGTTCGAGGGGTGTATTTGATGGTTGTGCAATTTTGGAGGGGTGTAGCTGACTGTCTTTTTTGTGTTGGGGCTTTTGCAGACTGTCATAGCTGTGCTGGAAGGGTGTAGTAGTAGTGGTCATTCGTGTTGGAGGGGTGTAGCAAACTGTCGTGGGTGTGTGCGATGTTTGAGGCGTGTTGCGGGTGTGCGATGTTGGAGGGGTGTTGCTAATTGTCGTGAGGGTGTGCGATATTGGAAGGGTCTTGCGGACTGTCGTGGGTGTTCTGGACTGTCGTGTGTGTTGAGGGTGTAGCGGACTGTCGTTTGTGCGACTGGAGGGGTGTAGAGGTCTGTTGTGGGTGTGTGATAAAGGGGTGTTGCGGGCTATCGTGGGTGTGTGCGATGTTGGTGGGGGTGTGGACTGTCGTGTGTGTTGAGGAGGGGGCGCGTGGCTGACTGTTGTGAGGGTTGAAGGGGTGTAGCTGACAGTTGTGGGGGTGTTGTGGACTGTCATGGGGTGTAGCTGACTCATGTGTGTTGGAGGGGTGTAAAGGACTACCGTGTGTGTGATGGAGGGGTGTAGCGGACTGCCGTGGGTGTGATGGAGGGGTGTAGCGGACTGCCGTGGGTGTGATGGAGGGGTGTAGCGGACTGCCATGGGTGTGTGTGATGGAGGGGTGTAGCGGACTGCCGTGGGTGTGTGTGATGGAGGGGTGTAGCGGACTGCCGTAGGTGTGTGTGTGTGTGTGTGTGTGTGTGTGTGTGTGTGTGTGTGTGTGTGTGTGTGTGTGATGGAGGGGTGTAGCGGACTGCCGTGGGTGTGTGTGAGATGGAGGGTTGTAGCAGACTGCCGTGGATGTTGTGGGTGTTTTGGATGTTGGAGGGGTGTAGCGTACTGTCGTTTGTGCGATTGGAGGGGTGTGTGTTGGGGTGTTGTGGACTGTCGGTTTTGTTTGGGGGGGTGTAGCTGACAGTTGTGTTGGACTGGTGTGCGATGTTGGAGAGGTGTTGTGGAGGTGTGCTATGTTGGTGGGGTGTATCGTGCTGTCGTGTGTGTTTTGGGGTGTTGGCTGTCGTGGGGGTGTAGCGGACTGTTGGATGGGTGTAGCGGACTGTCTTGGGTGTGTGCGTGATGTTGGAGGAAAGTTGTGGGGGTGTGCGACAGAGGGGCGTTCTAGATTGTCGTGTGTTAGGGTGTTGCTGACTGTTGTGGGTGTGTTGGAGGGGTGTAGCGGACTGGCGTTTGTGCGATTGGAGGGTGTGTGTGTGGTGTAGCTGACAGCTGTGGGGGTGTTGGATTGGTGTGCGATGTTGTGGACTGTCGTGGGGGTGTGATTCTGGAGGGGTGTTGTGGGGGTGTGCGATGGAGGGGTGTTCTGGACCGTCATGTGTGAGGGTGTTGCTGACTGTTGTGGGTGTGTTGGGGTGTTTCTGACTGTCGTGGGTTTCAAGAGGTATTGCGGACTGTCGGGGGGGGGGGTGTGCGATGTTGGAGGTGTGTTGCGGACTGTCATGGGGGTGTGCGATGTTGGAGGGGTGTTGAGGACTGTCGTTGGGGTGTGCGATGTTGGGGGGATGTTGTAGACTCTCATGGGTGTGTTCGTTGTTGGTGTAGCGGACTGTCGTGTGTGTGTGCATGCGATATTGGAGGGGGTGTGTGCGATGTTGGAGGGGTGTCGCAGGTGTGTGCAATATTGGAGGGGTGTTGCGGACTCTGGGTGTGCGATGTTGGAGGGGTGTTGCGGACTGTCGTAGCTGTGTTGGAGGGGTGTAGCTGACTGTCGTGGGTGTGTTCGATGTTGGAGGGGTATTGCGGACTATTGTGGGGCTGTGCGATGTTGGAGGGGTGTAGCGGACTGTCGTGGGGCTGTGCAATGTTGGAGTGGAGTTGCTGACTGTCGGAGGTTTGAGGGGTATTGTGGACTGTCGTGTGTGTGTTGGGGGAGTAGCTGATTGTCATGGGTGAGGAGAGTTGTTGTGGGCTGTCGTGGGGGTGTGTGATGTAGGGGTGTTGCTGACTAGTGCGGGTGTTGTGGACTGTCGTGGGGGTGTGCGATGTAGGTGGGGTGTTGTGTGCGGTGTTCGAGGGGTGTGTTTGATGGTCCTGGGCTTTGTGCAATTGGCGGGGTGTAGCGGATTGTCGTGGGTGTGTGCGATATTGGAGGGATGTTGCGGATTATCGTGAGGGTGTGTGTTGGAGTGTAGCTGACTGTCGTGTGTGTGTGTTGGGGGTGTTGCAGGCTGTCGTAAGGGTGTGCGATGTGGGAGGGGTGTTGCTGGCTGTCGTAAGGGTGTGTTCGAAGTTGGAGGGGTGTAGCTGACTCTGGGCATGTGATGTTGGAGGGGCGTTGCGGACTGTTGTGGGTGTTGCGGGCTGTTGCGCGGGTGTGCGATGTTGGAGGGGTGTATTGGACTATCGTGTATCTGTCTTTTGGGGGTGTTTCTGACTGTCGTGTGTGTCTTGTGGGGGTGTGCGATGTTGAAGGTGTGTAGCTGAATCATGGGGGTGTGCGATGATGGAGAGGTGTAGCTGACCGTTGTGGGTGTGTGCGATGTTGGATCGTTGCTGCGGACTGTCGTGGTTTTTGCGATGTTGGAGCGGTGTTGTGGACTGTCGTGGGTGTGTGTGTTGGAGTGGTGTTGCGGACTGTCGTGTGTGTGTGTTGGAGGGGTGTAGTGTATTATCGTGTGGGTGTGCGATGGCGGGTTGTAGCTGACTGTCGTGTGTGTGTTGTGGGCTGTTGTGGGGGTGTGCTATGTTGGAGGGGTGTATCGGACTGTTTTGGGGTGTGCGATGTTGGAGGGGAGAAGCAGACTCGTGTAGGTGTGCGATGTTTGAGTGATGTTGCGACTGTTGTGGGGTGTTCGACGTTGGAGGTGTTGCTGACTGTTGTGTGTATTGGTGTTGTGGGCTGTCGTGGGGGTGTGCGATGTTGGAGTGTTGTGGACTGTTGCGTGTACGTGTGTTGAAGACTGTCGTAGCTATGTTGGAGGGGTGTAGCTGACTGTCGTGGGGGTGTGCGATGTTGAAGGGGTGTAGCTGAATCATGTTGGTGTGCGATGTTGGAGGGGTGTAGCTGACAGTTGTGGGGGTGTGCGATATTGGAGCGGTGTTGCGGACTGTCGTGGGTGTCTGCGATGTTGGAGCGGTGTTCTGGACTGTCGTGTGTGTTGGGGGTGTTGCTGACTGTTGTATGTGTGTTGGAGGGCCGTTGCGGACTGTCGTTTTGGTTTTGCGATGTTGGAGGGGAGTTGCGGACTGTCGTGGGGGTGTGCGATGTTGGGTGTAGCGGACTGTCGTGGATGAGTGCGATATTGGAGGGGTGTTGCTGACTTCTGTGTATTGGAGGGGTGTAGCTGACTCGTGGGGGTTGTGCGATGTTGGAGGGGCGTTGCGGACAGTTGTGTGTGATGGAGGGGAGTTGTGGACTGTCGTGGGGGTGTGCGATGTTGGAGGGGTGTTGCGGATTGTCGTGTGTGTTTTGTGGACTGTTGTGGGGGTGTTGCGGAATGTCGTTGGCGCGTGCTGTGTTGGAGGGGTGTTGTGGACTGTTGTGGGGGTGTTTGATGGAGGGGTGTAGCGGACTAAGGTGAGGGTGTGTGGGGTGTTGCGGACTCTTGTGGGTGTGTTGGAGGGCATTTGCGGACTGTCTTGAGGGTGTGCGATATTGGAAGGGTGTTGCGTACTATCGTGGGTGTGTTTGATATTGGAGGGGTGTAGCTGACTGTCGTGTGTGTCTTTTAGTAGTGTTGTGGGCTATCGTGTGGGGTGCATTGGACTGTTAGAGGGGTGTTTTGCGGACTCGTGTGTGTGTGTGTGTGTGTGTGTTGCATACTGTCATAGGGGTTTGCGATGTTGAAAAGGTGTTGCGGACTCGTGGGGGTGTGCAATGTTGGAGGGGTGTTGCGGACTGTCGTGCGGGTGTGCAATGTTTGAGGGTTGTAGCTTACTCGTGTGTGTGTCGTGGGGGTGTAAGTTGTTGGGGGGTTTTGCGGACTGTCGTAGCTCTGTTGGAGGGGTGTAGCTGACAGTCGTGGGTGTGTGTGATGTTGGAGGGGTGTTGCGGACTCGTGGGTGTGTGCGACGTTGTAGGGGTCTAGCTGACTGTCGTAGGGGTGTGTTCGATGTTGAAGGGGTGTTGCGAACTGTCGGGTTGTGCGATGGAGGGGTGTAGCTGACTCGTGTGTTGGGGGTGGTTTGGGGGTGTTTTGGACTGTCGTGAGTGTCGTATGTGTATTGGGGGTGTTGCGGACTGTCATGGGAGTGTGCGATGTTGGACGGCTGTTTTGGACTGTCATGTATGTGTCTGTTGGGGGTGTTGCGGACTGTCGCTTGGGTGTGCGATGTTGGAGGGGTGGTGTGTACTGTCGTAAGGGTGTATAATGTTGGAGGGCTGTAGCGGACTGTCGTGGGTGTATGCGATGTTTGAGGGATGTTGTGGGGGTGTGCGATGTTGAAAAGGTGTAGCGGACTGTCGTGGGTGGGTGTGTGCGTGCGATGTTGGAGGGGTGTTGCGGACCGGGGTACGGGTGTGCGATGTTTGAGGGTTGTAGCTGACGTGTGTGTTGTGGGCTGTCGTGGGGGTGTGCGATGTTGGAGGGCTGTTTTGGACTGTCGTGTATGTGTCTGTTGGGGTTGTTGCTGACTGTCGTGTGTCTGTTGGGGGGTGTTGCGGACTGTTACTTGGGTGTTTGATGTTTATGGGGTGTTGTGTACTGTCGTAAGGGTGTGTAATGTTGGAGGGGTGTAGTGGACAGTCGTGGGTGTGTGCGATGTTGGAGGGGTGTTGCTGACGGAGTGTTGAGGGGTGTTGTGGACTGTCGTTTGTGTTGGGGGATGTAGATGACTGTCGTGGGGGTGTTGCGGATTCGTGGGAGTGTTGCGGACTGTCGTGGGGGTGTGCGATGGAGGGGTTTAGCTGACTCGTGTGTGTTGGGGGTGTAGCGGACTGCGATGTTCAAGGGGTGTAGCGGACTGTCGTGGGGGTCTGCGGTGTTGGAGGGGTGTAGTGGACTGTGCGATTTGAAGGGTGTTGCGGACTGTCGTTGGGGTGTGCGATGTTGAAGGGGTGTAGCTGACTGTCGTGGGGGTGTGCGGTGTTGGAGGGGTGTAGCGGACTGTCGTGGGGGTGTGCGGTTTTGGAGGGGTGTAGCTGACTGTCGTGGTAGTGTGCGGTGTTGGAGGGGTGTAGCTGACTGTCGTGGGGGTGTGCGGTGTTGGAGGGGTGTAGCTGACGGTCGTGTGGGTGTGCGGTGTTGGACGGGTGTAGCCGACTGTCGTGGGGGTGTGCGGTGTTGGAGTGATGAGGACTGTCGTGGGGGTGTGCGGTGTTGGAAGGGTGTAGCTGACAGTTGTGGGGGTGTGCGGTGTTGGAGGGGTGTAGCTGGCAGTTGTGGGGGTGTGCGGTGTTGGAGGGGTGTAGCTGGCAGTCGTGGGGGTGTGCGGTGTTGGAGGGGTGTAGCTGACTGTTTTTGGGGGTGTGCGGTGTTAAAGGGGTGTAGCTGACGGTCGTGGGGGTGTGCGGTGTTGGAGGGGTGTAGCCGACTGTCGTGGGGGTGTGCGGTGTTGGAGTGATGAGGACTGTCGTGGGGGTGTGCGGTGTTGGAAGGGTGTAGCTGACAGTTGTGGGGGTGTGCGGTGTTGGAGTGATGTTGCGGACTGTCGTGTACTGTTGGGGTTCTTACCTGCATAGTGATTGTTTTCTTTTCTCATTGCAGGACATGTACTCGCCGCAGACATCGTTCCTGGACCATAGAGATGTTAAGCAGGTATGGGGGTCACCTGTTGAGGGGGTCACTGCTTCTGTGCTGGCTTTACTGAACACGGGCATAGAAATGAAATGCGTTGTCGTTTGACGTTACGGTGCTGGGCCAGTGCATGAGGGGTTAATGCGGGTGCTGCAGCTGATGGTAGGTCTCGGCCGTCACGGGGGATGGGAAGCCAGATGCTAATGTGGGAGCTCAGAGGTGGGGTCCCTTTATTATATTTAGGAATGACATTCTCCATAATTCTCATGGTCATCACCGTTGGAATCCCGTATTGATACCCGCGGGCTGCAGGGTTCCCCCACATGGGGCAGCTCCCCCCCTTGCGAGTTCTGAAGGTGCTTGTGGGCTGCCATGTGGACGTTTCTACCTCCGGCCTTCCCCTTTTAAGGGCACAAAGCTATGGCCTGGGAGGACATGGAGAGCAGGGAACGCTCTTCTTGTAGGTGGGTGCCTGGCCGGCCGCAGGTCATGGAGGGGTCTGTCCCCATAATATTGCACATGATCCATGGCTGATGGGGGTCCGTTATTACGTCATTTTCAGGTATTAACCCCTTGCGTACCTTTGACGTAATAGTACGTCGCTGGCCACTTATGCCAGCGTACCTTCGACGTACTATTACGGCGCAGGAATAAACTGTCACTATGTGAAATCACATAGTGACAGAACAGCGGCGGCAGCTGTCATTGACAGCTAACCGTCTCTGCTACCGGCCTGGGGACCAATTAGCAGTCCCCAATGCCGGCGATTGCTGTGATTGGTCAGTCTCTGAAGACTGACCAATCACAGCCGTCTGTGACGTCGTCTGCAGGAGAAAGCTCCTGTCACTTTCTCTGATCTCCTCACTTCTGTGAGATACGTGAGGAGATCAGAGAAAGCGGTGTAAAAAAAAAACAAACACTTTTTATTAACCCCTTCCCGAAAATGGGCGTATAGTAACGCCCTGAGGATGAAGCGGGCACAGGAGCTGTGCTCGCTCCATCTTCATCGGATGTCGGCTGTAATATACAGCCGACATCCCACTGCAACTACAGCGATCACTGTCCTCTCCGATGGCTGTAGTTTAACCCCTTAAATGCCGCTGTCAATAGCGACAGCGGCATTTAAGTGATTGATACAGAGGGAGGGGGCTCCCTCTGCACCCCATTGCCCCCCCCCGCGAAAAATCGCGGGGTTCTGATGGTTGCAATGGCAACCAGGAAGCCTAGCAACGGCTTCCTGGTTGTCAGGTACGGGAGCCTATTAGGTCCTGCCCAAGGCAGGACATAATAGGCTCAACTGTCAGTTGTAAAGTGACAGTTACAATACACTGCATCAGTACATACAGAAGTAGTGCAGTGTATTGTGCAGGGGATCAGGAGATCAGATCTGCCAGTCTCCTAGTATGTGTGAAAAAAAAGTCAAAAAAAAGTTTTAAATAAATAAATACAAGTTTTACGTAATAAAAACAATAATCGCCTTGTTTCCCTGATCAAGCCCTTTATAATATGAAAAAAAAGACAAAAACTAGACATAATAGGTATCGCCGCGTTCGTATCGGCCTGACCTAAAAAACTATCATATTATTGATCCTGCACGGTGAACACCGTAAAAAAAAATACCATAAAAAACCAATGGCAGAATTTCCTTTTTTGGTCACGTTGTTTCCAAAAAAATGGAATAAAAAGTGATCAAAAAGTCGCGCGTAGCCAAACATGGTACCAATAAAAACGTGTGTGTGTGTCACGCAAAAAATGTATGTACTCCGCACAGATTACATATACCCTGATATACTCCGCACAGATTACATATACCCTGATATACTCCGCACAGATTACATATACCCTGATATACTCCGCACAGATTACATATACCCTGATGTACTCCTCACATATTACATATATCCTGATGTACTCCTCACATATTACATATACCCTGATGTACTCCTCACATATTACATATATCCTGATATACTCCTCACATATTACATATACCCTGATGTACTCCTCACATATTACATATACCCTGATGTACTCCTCACATATTACATATACCCTGATGTACTCCTCACATATTACATATACCCTGATGTATTCCTCACATATTACATATACCCTGATGTACTCCTCACATATTACATATATCCTGATGTACTCCTCACATATTACATATACCCTGATGTACTCCTCACATATTACATATATCCTGATATACTCCTCACATATTACATATACCCTGATGTACTCCTCACATATTACATATACCCTGATATACTCCGCACAGATTACATATACCCCTGATATACTCCTCACATATTACATATACCCTGATGTACTCCTCACATATTACATATATCCTGATGTACTCCGCACAGATTACATATACTCTGATGTACTCCTCACATATACCCTGATATACTCCTCACATATTACATATACCCTGATGTACTCCTCACATATTACATATATCCTGATGTACTCCTCACATATTACATATACCCTGATGTACTCCTCACATATTACATATATCCTGATGTACTCCTCACATATTACATATACCCTGATGTACTCCTCACATATTACATATACCCTGATGTACTCCTCACATATTACATATATCCTGATGTACTCCTCACATATTACATATACCCTGATGTACTCCTCACATATTACATATATCCTGATGTACTCCTCACATGTTACATATACCCTGATTTACTCCTCACATATTACATATATCCTGATGTACTCCTCACATATTACATATATCCTGATATACTCCTCACATATTACATATATCCTGATGTACTCCTCACATATTACATATACCCTGATGTACTCCTCACATATTACATATACCCTGATGTACTCCTCACATATTACATATATCCTGATGTACTCCTCACATATTACATATATCCTGATGTACTCCTCACATATTACATATACCCTGATGTACTCCTCACATATTACATATACCCTGATGTACTCCTCACATATTACATATACCCTGATGTACTCCTCACATATTACATATATCCTGATGTACTCCTCACATATTACATATACCCTGATGTACTCCTCACATATTACATATACCCTGATGTACTCCTCACATATTACATATACCCTGATGTGCTCCTCACATATTACACATACCCTGATGTACTCCTCACATATCACATATACCCTGATGTACTCCTCACATATTACATATACCCTGATGTACTCCTCACATATTACATATACCCTGATGTATTCCTCACATATTACATATACCCTGATGTACTCCTCACATATTACATATATCCTGGTGTACTCCTCACATATTACATATATCCTGATGTACTCCTCACATATTACATATATCCTGATGTACTCCTCACATATATCCTGATGTGCTCCTCACATATTACATATACCCTGATGTACTCCTCACATATTACATATATCCTGATGTACTCCTCACATATTACATATATCCTGATGTGCTCCTCACATATTACATATACCCTGATGTACTCCTCACATATTACATATACCCTGATGTACTCCTCACATATTACATATATCCTGATGTACTCCTCACATATTACATATACCCTGATGTACTCCTCACATATTACATATACCCTGATGTACTCCTCACATATTACATATATCCTGATGTACTCCCTCACATATTACATATACCCTGATGTACTCCTCACATATTACATATATCCTGATGTACTCCTCACATATTACATATACCCTGATGTACTCCTCACATATTACATATACCCTGATGTACTCCTCACATATTACATATACCCTGATGTACTCCTCACATATTACGTATACCCTGATGTACTCCTCACATATTACATATATCCTGATGTACTCCTCACATATTACATATACCCTGATGTACTCCTCACATATTACATATACCCTGATGTACTCCTCACATATTACATATACCCTGATGTACTCCTCACATATTACATATACCCTGATGTACTCCTCACATATTACATATATCCTGATGTACTCCTCACATATTACATATATCCTGATGTACTCCTCACATATTACATATACCCTGATGTACTCCTCACATATTACATATACCCTGATGTACTCCTCACATATTACATATATCCTGATGTACTCCTCACATATTACATATACCCTGATGTACTCCTCACATATTACATATACCCTGATGTACTCCTCACATATTACATATATCCTGATGTACTCCTCACATATTACATATACCCTGATGTACTCCTCACATATTACATATATCCTGATGTACTCCTCACATATTACATATATCCTGATGTACTCCTCACATATTACATATACCCTGATGTACTCCTCACATATTACATATACCCTGATGTACTCCTCACATATTACATATACCCTGATGTACTCCTCACATATTACATATACC
>NC_134694.1:26384-128560 GCF_050947455.1 Rhinoderma darwinii
TATTACATATATCCTGATGTACTCCTCACATATTACATATACCCTGATGTACTCCTCACATATTACATATATCCTGATGTACTCCTCACATATTACATATATCCTGATGTACTCCTCACATATTACATATACCCTGATGTACTCCTCACATATTACATATATCCTGATGTACTCCTCACATATTACATATACCCTGATGTACTCCTCACATATTACATATATCCTGATGTACTCCTCACATATTACATATATCCTGATGTACTCCTCACATATTACATATACCCTGATGTACTCCTCACATATTACATATATCCTGATGTACTCCTCACATATTACATATATCCTGATGTACTCCTCACATATTACATATATCCTGATATACTCCGCACAGATTACATATACCCTGATGTACTCCTCACATATTACATATATCCTGATGTACTCCTCACATATTACATATACCCTGATGTACTCCCCACATATTACATATATCCTGATGTACTCCTCACATATTACATATATCCTGATGTACTCCTCACATATTACATATATCCTGATGTACTCCTCACATATTACATATACCCTGATGTACTCCTCACAGATTACATATACCCTGATGTACTCCTCACATATTACATATACCCTGATGTACTCCTCACATATTACATATATCCTGATGTACTCCTCACATATTACATATATCCTGATGTACTCCTCACATATTACATATACCCTGATGTACTCCTCACATATTACATATATCCTGATGTACTCCTCACATATTACATATACCCTGATGTACTCCTCACATATTACATATACCCTGATGTACTCCTCACATATTACATATATCCTGATGTACTCCTCACATATTACATATACCCTGATGTACTCCTCACATATTACATATATCCTGATGTACTCCTCACATATTACATATATCCTGATGTACTCCTCTCAGATTATATATACCCTGATGTACTCCTCACATATTACATATACCCTGATGTACTCCTCACATATTACATATACCCTGATGTACTCCTCACATATTACATATACCCTGATGTACTCCTCACATATTACATATATCCTGATGTACTCCGCACAGATTACATATACCCTGATGTACTCCTCACATATTACATATACCCTGATGTACTCCGCACAGATTACATATACCCTGATGTACTCCTCACAGATTACATATATCCTGATGTACTCCTCACATATTACATATACCCTGATGTACTCCTCACATATTACATATACCCTGATGTACTCCTCACATATTACATATACCCTGATGTACTCCTCACATATTACATATACCCTGATGTACTCCTCACATATTACATATACCCTGATGTACTCCTCACATATTACATATATCCTGATGTACTCCTCACATATTACATATACCCTGATGTACTCCTCACAGATTACATATATCCTGATGTACTCCTCACATATTACATATACCCTGATGTACTCCTCACATATTACATATACCCTGATGTACTCCTCACATATCACATATATCCTGATGTACTCCTCACATATTACATATACCCTGATGTACTCCTCACATATTACATATATCCTGATGTACTCCTCACATATTACATATATCCTGATGTACTCCTCACATATTACATATACCCTGATGTACTCCTCACATATTACATATACCCTGATGTACTCCTCACATATTACATATACCCTGATGTACTCCTCACATATTACATATACCCTGATGTACTCCTCACATATTACATATACACTGATGTACTCCTCACATATTACATATACCCTGATGTACTCCTCACATATTACATATACCCTGATGTACTCCTCACATATTACATATACCCTGATGTATTCCTCACATATTATATATACCCCTGATATACTCCGCACAGATTACATATACCCTGATGTACTCCTCACATATTACATATATCCTGATCTACTCCTCACATATTACACATACCCTGATGTACTCCTCACATATTACACATACCCTGATGTACTCCTCACATATTACATATATCCTGATGTACTCCTCACATATTACATATACCCTGATGTACTCCTCACATATTACATATACCCTGATGTACTCCTCACATATTACATATACCCTGATGTACTCCTCACAGATTACATATACCCTGATGTACTCCTCACATATTACATATACCCTGATGTACTCCTCACATATTACATATACCCTGATGTACTCCTCACATATTACATATATCCTGATGTACTCCTCACATATTACATATACCCTGATGTACTCCTCACATATTACATATACCCTGATGTACTCCTCACATATTACATATACCCTGATGTACTCCTCACATATTACATATACCCTGATGTACTCCTCACATATTACATATACCCTGATGTACTCCTCACATATTACATATTCCCTGATGTGCTCCTCACATATTACATATACCCTGATGTACTCCTCACATATTACATATATCCTGATGTACTCCTCACATATTACATATACCCTGATGTACTCCTCACATATTACATATACCCTCATGTACTCCTCACATATTACATATATCCTGATGTACTCCTCACATATTACATATATCCTGATGTACTCCTCACATATTACATATATCCTGATGTACTCCTCACATATTACATATATCCTGATGTACTCCTCACATATTACATATACCCTGATGTACTCCTCACATATTACATATACCCGGATGTACTCCTCACATATTACATATACCCTGATGTACTCCGCACATATTACATATACCCTGATGTACTCCTCACATATTACATATACCCTGATGTACTCCTCACATATCACATATATCCTGATGTACTCCTCACATATTACATATACCCTGATGTACTCCTCACATATCACATATATCCTGATGTTCTCCTCACATATTACATATACCCTGATGTACTCCTCACATATTACATATACCCTGATGTACTCCTCACATATTACATATACCCTGATGTACTCCTCACATATTACATATACCCTGATGTACTCCTCACATATTACATATACCCTGATGTACTCCTCACATATTACATATACCCTGATGTACTCCTCACATATTACATATACCCTGATGTACTCCTCACATATTACATATTCCCTGATGTGCTCCTCACATATTACATATATCCTGATGTACTCCTCACATGTTACATATATCCTGATGTACTCCTCACATATTACATATATCCTGATGTACTCCTCACATATTACATATATCCTGATGTACTCCTCACCTATTACATATATCCTGATGTACTCCTCACATATTACATATATCCTGATGTACTCCTCACATATTACATATACCCTGATGTACTACTCACATATTACATATACCCTGATGTACCCCTCACATATTACATATACCCTGATGTACTCCTCACATATTACATATATCCTGATGTACTCCTCACATATTACATATATCCTGATGTACTCCTCACATATTACATATACCCTGATGTACTCCTCACATATTACATATATCCTGATGTACTCCTCACATATTACATATATCCTGATGTACTCCTCACATATATCCTGATGTACTCCTCACATATTACATATATCCTGATGTGCTCCTCACATATTACATATATCCTGATGTACTCCTCACATATTACATATACCCTGATGTACTCCTCACATATTACACATACCCTGATGTACTCCTCACATATTACATATACCCTGATGTACTCCTCACATATTACATATATCCTGATGTACTCCTCACATATTACATATACCCTGATGTACTCCTCACATATTACACATACCCTGATGTACTCCTCACATGTTACACATACCCTGATGTACTCCTCACATATTACATATACCCTGATGTACTCCTCACATATTACATATATCCTGATGTACTCCTCACATATTACATATACCCTGATGTACTCCTCACATATTACATATATCCTGATGTACTCCTCACATATTACATATACCCTGATGTACTCCTCACATATTACATATACCCTGATGTACTCCTCACATATTACATATACCCTGATGTACTCCTCACATATTACATATACCCTGATGTACTCCTCACATATTACATATACCCTGATGTACCCCTCACATATTACATATACCCTGATGTACTCCTCACATATTACATATATCCTGATGTACTCCTCACATATTACATATACCCTGATGTACTCCTCACATATTACATATACCCTGATGTACTCCTCACATATTACATATACCCTGATGTACTCCTCACATATTACATATACCCTGATGTACTCCTCACATATTACATATACCCTGATGTACTCCTCACATGTTACATATATCCTGATGTACTCCTCACATGTTACATATATCCTGATGTACTCCTCACATATTACATATATCCTGATGTACTCCTCACATATTACATATATCCTGATGTACTCCTCACATATTACATATATCCTGATGTACTCCTCACATATTACATATATCCTGATGTACTCCTCACATATTACATATATCCTGATGTACTCCTCACATATTACATATACCCTGATGTACTACTCACATATTACATATACCCTGATGTACCCCTCACATATTACATATACCCTGATGTACTCCTCACATATTACATATATCCTGATGTACTCCTCACATATTACATATATCCTGATGTACTCCTCACATATTACATATACCCTGATGTACTCCTCACATATTACATATATCCTGATGTACTCCTCACATATTACATATATCCTGATGTACTCCTCACATATATCCTGATGTACTCCTCACATATTACATATATCCTGATGTGCTCCTCACATATTACATATATCCTGATGTACTCCTCACATATTACATATATCCTGATGTACTCCTCACATATATCCTGATGTACTCCTCACATATTACATATACCCTGATGTACTCCTCACAGATTACATATATCCTGATGTACTCCTCACATATTACATATACCCTGATGTACTCCTCACATATTACATATATCCTGATGTACTCCTCACATATTACATATATCCTGATGTACTCCTCACATATTACATATACCCTGATGTACTCCTCACATATTACATATATCCTGATGTACTCCTCACATATTACATATACCCTGATGTACTCCTCACATATTACATATACCCTGATGTACTCCTCACATATTACATATACCCTGATGTACTCCTCACATATTACATATACCCTGATGTACTCCTCACATATTACATATACCCTGATGTACTCCTCACATATTACATATATCCTGATGTACTCCTCACATATTACATATATCCTGATGTACTCCTCACATGTTACATATATCCTGATGTACTCCTCACATATTACATATATCCTGATGTACTCCTCACATATTACATATATCCTGATGTACTCCTCACATATTACATATATCCTGATGTACTCCTCACATATTACATATACCCTGATGTACTACTCACATATTACATATACCCTGATGTACCCCTCACATATTACATATACCCTGATGTACTCCTCACATATTACATATATCCTGATGTACTCCTCACATATTACATATATCCTGATGTACTCCTCACATATTACATATACCCTGATGTACTCCTCACATATTACATATATCCTGATGTACTCCTCACATATTACATATATCCTGATGTACTCCTCACATATATCCTGATGTACTCCTCACATATTACATATACCCTGATGTACTCCTCACATATTACATATATCCTGATGTGCTCCTCACATATTACATATATCCTGATGTACTCCTCACATATTACATATATCCTGATGTACTCCTCACATATATCCTGATGTACTCCTCACATATTACATATACCCTGATGTACTCCTCACATATTACACATATCCTGATGTACTCCTCACAGATTACATATATCCTGATGTACTCCTCACATATTACATATACCCTGATGTACTCCTCACATATTACATATATCCTGATGTACTCCTCACATATTACATATATCCTGATGTACTCCTCACATATTACATATACCCTGATGTACTCCTCACATATTACATATACCCTGATGTACTCCTCACATATTACATATATCCTGATGTACTCCTCACATATTACATATACCCTGATGTACTCCTCACATATTACATATATCCTGATGTACTCCTCACATGTTACATATATCCTGATGTACTCCTCACATATTACATATACCCTGATGTACTCCTCACATATTACATATACCCTGATGTACTCCTCACATATCACATATACCCTGATGTACTCCTCACATATTACATATATCCTGATGTACTCCTCACATATTACATATATCCTGATGTACTCCTCACATATTACATATACCCTGATGTACTCCTCACATATTACATATACCCTGATGTACTCCTCACATATTACATATATCCTGATGTACTCCTCACATGTTACATATACCCTGATGTACTCCACACATATTACATATATCCTGATGTACTCCTCACATATTACATATATCCTGATGTACTCCTCACATATTACATATACCCTGATGTACTCCTCACATATCACATATACCCTGATGTACTCCTCACATATTACATATATCCTGATGTACTCCTCACATATTACATATATCCTGATGTACTCCTCACATATTACATATACCCTGATGTACTCCTCACATATTACATATATCCTGATGTACTCCTCACATATTACATATACCCTGATGTACTCCTCACATATTACATATACCCTGATGTACTCCTCACATGTTACATATATCCTGATGTACTCCTCACATGTTACATATATCCTGATGTACTCCTCACATGTTACATATATCCTGATGTACTCCTCACATATTACATATATCCTGATGTACTCCTTACATATTACATATACCCTGATGTACTCCTCACAGATTACTTATACCCTGATGTACTCCTCACATATTACATATACCCTGATGTACTCCGCACATATTACATATACCCTGATGTACTCCTCACATATTACATATATCCTGATGTACTCCTCACATATTACATATACCCTGATGTACTCCTCACATATTACATATATCCTGATGTACTCCTCACATATTACATATATCCTGATGTACTCCTCACATATTACATATACCCTGATGTACTCCTCACATATTACATATATCCTGATGTACTCCTCACATATTACATATACCCTGATGTACTCCTCACATATTACATATATCCTGATGTACTCCTCACATATTACATATATCCTGATGTACTCCTCACATATTACATATACCCTGATGTACTCCTCACATATTACATATATCCTGATGTACTCCTCACATATTACATATACCCTGATGTACTCCTCACATATTACATATATCCTGATGTACTCCTCACACATTACATATACCCTGATGTACTCCTCACATATTACATATATCCTGATGTACTCCTCACATATTACATATATCCTGATGTACTCCTCACATATTACATATACCCTGATGTACCCCTCACATATTACATATACCCTGATGTACTCCTCACATGTTACATATATCCTGATGTACTCCTCACATGTTACATATATCCTGATGTACTCCTCACAGATTACATATACCCTGATGTACTCCTCACATATTACATATACCCTGATGTACTCCTCACATATTACATATACCCTGATGTACTCCTCACATATTACATATACCCTGATGTACTCCTCATATATTACATATATCCTGATGTTCTCCTCACATATTACATATATCCTGATGTTCTCCTCACATATTACATATATCCTGATGTACTCCTCACATATTACATATATCCTGATGTACTCCTCACATATTACATATATCCTGATGTACTCCTCACAGATTACATATATCCTGATGTACTCCTCACATATTACATATATCCTGATGTACCCCTCACATATTACATATACCCTGATGTACTCCTCACATATTACATATATCCTGATGTACTCCTCACATATTACATATATCCTGATGTACTCCTCACATATTACATATACCCTGATGTACTCCTCACATATTACATATATCCTGATGTACTCCTCACATATTACATATATCCTGATGTACTCCTCACATATATCCTGATGTACTCCTCACATATTACATATATCCTGATGTGCTCCTCACATATTACATATATCCTGATGTACTCCTCACATATTACATATATCCTGATGTACTCCTCACATATATCCTGATGTACTCCTCACATATTACATATACCCTGATGTACTCCTCACAGATTACATATATCCTGATGTACTCCTCACATATTACATATACCCTGATGTACTCCTCACATATTACATATATCCTGATGTACTCCTCACATATTACATATATCCTGATGTACTCCTCACATATTACATATACCCTGATGTACTCCTCACATATTACATATATCCTGATGTACTCCTCACATATTACATATACCCTGATGTACTCCTCACATATTACATATACCCTGATGTACTCCTCACATATTACATATACCCTGATGTACTCCTCACATATTACATATACCCTGATGTACTCCTCACATATTACATATACCCTGATGTACTCCTCACATATTACATATATCCTGATGTACTCCTCACATATTACATATATCCTGATGTACTCCTCACATGTTACATATATCCTGATGTACTCCTCACATATTACATATATCCTGATGTACTCCTCACATATTACATATATCCTGATGTACTCCTCACATATTACATATATCCTGATGTACTCCTCACATATTACATATACCCTGATGTACTACTCACATATTACATATACCCTGATGTACCCCTCACATATTACATATACCCTGATGTACTCCTCACATATTACATATATCCTGATGTACTCCTCACATATTACATATATCCTGATGTACTCCTCACATATTACATATACCCTGATGTACTCCTCACATATTACATATATCCTGATGTACTCCTCACATATTACATATATCCTGATGTACTCCTCACATATATCCTGATGTACTCCTCACATATTACATATACCCTGATGTACTCCTCACATATTACATATATCCTGATGTGCTCCTCACATATTACATATATCCTGATGTACTCCTCACATATTACATATATCCTGATGTACTCCTCACATATATCCTGATGTACTCCTCACATATTACATATACCCTGATGTACTCCTCACATATTACACATATCCTGATGTACTCCTCACAGATTACATATATCCTGATGTACTCCTCACATATTACATATACCCTGATGTACTCCTCACATATTACATATATCCTGATGTACTCCTCACATATTACATATATCCTGATGTACTCCTCACATATTACATATACCCTGATGTACTCCTCACATATTACATATACCCTGATGTACTCCTCACATATTACATATATCCTGATGTACTCCTCACATATTACATATACCCTGATGTACTCCTCACATATTACATATATCCTGATGTACTCCTCACATGTTACATATATCCTGATGTACTCCTCACATATTACATATACCCTGATGTACTCCTCACATATTACATATACCCTGATGTACTCCTCACATATCACATATACCCTGATGTACTCCTCACATATTACATATATCCTGATGTACTCCTCACATATTACATATATCCTGATGTACTCCTCACATATTACATATACCCTGATGTACTCCTCACATATTACATATACCCTGATGTACTCCTCACATATTACATATATCCTGATGTACTCCTCACATGTTACATATACCCTGATGTACTCCACACATATTACATATATCCTGATGTACTCCTCACATATTACATATATCCTGATGTACTCCTCACATATTACATATACCCTGATGTACTCCTCACATATCACATATACCCTGATGTACTCCTCACATATTACATATATCCTGATGTACTCCTCACATATTACATATATCCTGATGTACTCCTCACATATTACATATACCCTGATGTACTCCTCACATATTACATATATCCTGATGTACTCCTCACATATTACATATACCCTGATGTACTCCTCACATATTACATATACCCTGATGTACTCCTCACATGTTACATATATCCTGATGTACTCCTCACATGTTACATATATCCTGATGTACTCCTCACATGTTACATATATCCTGATGTACTCCTCACATATTACATATATCCTGATGTACTCCTTACATATTACATATACCCTGATGTACTCCTCACAGATTACTTATACCCTGATGTACTCCTCACATATTACATATACCCTGATGTACTCCGCACATATTACATATACCCTGATGTACTCCTCACATATTACATATATCCTGATGTACTCCTCACATATTACATATACCCTGATGTACTCCTCACATATTACATATATCCTGATGTACTCCTCACATATTACATATATCCTGATGTACTCCTCACATATTACATATACCCTGATGTACTCCTCACATATTACATATATCCTGATGTACTCCTCACATATTACATATACCCTGATGTACTCCTCACATATTACATATATCCTGATGTACTCCTCACATATTACATATATCCTGATGTACTCCTCACATATTACATATACCCTGATGTACTCCTCACATATTACATATATCCTGATGTACTCCTCACATATTACATATACCCTGATGTACTCCTCACATATTACATATATCCTGATGTACTCCTCACACATTACATATACCCTGATGTACTCCTCACATATTACATATATCCTGATGTACTCCTCACATATTACATATATCCTGATGTACTCCTCACATATTACATATACCCTGATGTACCCCTCACATATTACATATACCCTGATGTACTCCTCACATGTTACATATATCCTGATGTACTCCTCACATGTTACATATATCCTGATGTACTCCTCACAGATTACATATACCCTGATGTACTCCTCACATATTACATATACCCTGATGTACTCCTCACATATTACATATACCCTGATGTACTCCTCACATATTACATATACCCTGATGTACTCCTCATATATTACATATATCCTGATGTTCTCCTCACATATTACATATATCCTGATGTTCTCCTCACATATTACATATATCCTGATGTACTCCTCACATATTACATATATCCTGATGTACTCCTCACATATTACATATATCCTGATGTACTCCTCACAGATTACATATATCCTGATGTACTCCTCACATATTACATATACCCTGATGTACTCCTCACAGCTTATATATACCCCGATGTACTCCGCACATATTACATATATCCTGATGTACTCCTCACATATTACATATATCCTGATGTACGCCTCACATATTACATATACCCTGATGTACTCATCACATATTACATATACCCTGATGTACTCCCCACATATTACATATATCCTGATGTACTCCTCACATATTACATATACCCTGATGTACCCCTCACATATTACATATATCCTGATGTACTCCTCACATATTACATATATCCTGATGTACTCCTCACATATTACATAAACCCTGATGTACTCCTCACATATTACATATACCCTGATGTACTCCTCACATATTACATATACCCTGATGTACTCCTCACATATGTCCTGATGTACTCCTCACATATTACATATATCCTGATGTACTCCTCACATATTACATATACCCCTGATGTACTCCTCACATATTACATATACCCTGATGTTCTCCTCACATATTACATATATCCTGATGTACTCCTCACAGATTACATATATCCTGATGTACTCCTCACAGATTACATATATCCTGATGTACTCCTCACATATTACATATACCCTGATGTACTCCTCACAGCTTATATATACCCCGATGTACTCCGCACATATTACATATATCCTGATGTACGCCTCACATATTACATATACCCTGATGTACTCCCCACATATTACATATACCCTGATGTACTCCCCACATATTACATATACCCTGATGTACTCCCCACATATTACATATACCCTGATGTACTCCTCACATATTACATATACCCTGATGTACTCCTCACATATTACATATACCCTGATGTACTCCTCACATATTACATATATCCTGATGTACTCCGCACAGATTACATATACTCTGATGTACTCCTCACATATTACATATACCCTGATGTACTCCTCACATATTACATATACCCTGATGTACTCCTCACATATTACATATACCCTGATGTACTCCTCACATATTACATATACCCTGATGTACTCCTCACATATTACATATACCCTGATGTACTCCGCACAGATTACTTATACTCTGATGTACTCCTCCCATATTACATATATCCTGTTGTACTCCTCACATATTACATATATCCTGATGTACTCCTCACATATTACATATACCCTGATGTACTCCTCACATATTACATATATCCTGATGTACTCCTCACATATTACATATACCCTGATGTACTCCTCACATATTACATATACCCTGATGTACTCCTCACATATTACATATACCCTGATGTACTCCTCACATATTACATATACCCTGATGTACTCCTCACATATTACATATACCCTGATGTACTCCTCACATATTACATATACCCTGATGTACTCCTCCCATATTACATATACCCTGATGTACTCCTCACATATTACATATATCCTGATGTACTCCTCACATATTACATATACCCTGATGTACTCCTCACATATTACATATACCCTGATGTACTCCTCACATATTACATATACCCTGATGTGCTCCTCACATATTACATATATCCTGATGTACTCCTCACATATTACATATATCCTGATGTACTCCTCACATATTACATATACCCTGATGTACTCCTCACATATTACATATACCCTGATGTACTCCTCCCATATTACATATATCCTGATGTACTCCTCACATATTACATATACCCTGATGTACTCCTCACATATTACATATATCCTGATGTACTCCTCACATATATCCTGATGTACTCCTCACATATTACATATACCCTGATGTACTCCTCACATATTACATATATCCTGATGTACTCCTCACATATATCCTGATGTATTCCTCACATATTACATATATCCTGATGTACTCCTCACATATTACATATACCCTGATGTACTCCTCACATATTACATATATCCTGATGTACTCCTCACATATTACATATACCCTGATGTACTTCTCACATATTACATATATCCTGATGTACTCCTCACATATTACATATACCCTGATGTACTCCTTACATATTACACATACCCTGATGTACTCCTCACATATTACACATACCCTGATGTACTCCTCACATATTACACATACCCTGATGTACTCCTCACAGATTACATATACCCTGATGTACTCCTCACAGATTACATATACCCTGATGTACTCCTCACATATTACATATACCCTGATGTACTCCTCACATATTACATATACCCTGATGTACTCCTCATATATTACATATATCCTGATGTTCTCCTCACATATTACATATATCCTGATGTTCTCCTCACATATTACATATATCCTGATGTACTCCTCACATATTACATATATCCTGATGTACTCCTCACATATTACATATATCCTGATGTACTCCTCACAGATTACATATATCCTGATGTACTCCTCACATATTACATATACCCTGATGTACTCCTCCCATATTACATATACCCTGATGTACTCCTCACATATTACATATATCCTGATGTACTCCTCACATATTACATATACCCTGATGTACTCCTCACATATTACATATACCCTGATGTACTCCTCACATATTACATATACCCTGATGTGCTCCTCACATATTACATATATCCTGATGTACTCCTCACATATTACATATATCCTGATGTACTCCTCACATATTACATATACCCTGATGTACTCCTCACATATTACATATACCCTGATGTACTCCTCCCATATTACATATATCCTGATGTACTCCTCACATATTACATATACCCTGATGTACTCCTCACATATTACATATATCCTGATGTACTCCTCACATATATCCTGATGTACTCCTCACATATTACATATACCCTGATGTACTCCTCACATATTACATATATCCTGATGTACTCCTCACATATATCCTGATGTATTCCTCACATATTACATATATCCTGATGTACTCCTCACATATTACATATACCCTGATGTACTCCTCACATATTACATATATCCTGATGTACTCCTCACATATTACATATACCCTGATGTACTTCTCACATATTACATATATCCTGATGTACTCCTCACATATTACATATACCCTGATGTACTCCTTACATATTACACATACCCTGATGTACTCCTCACATATTACACATACCCTGATGTACTCCTCACATATTACACATACCCTGATGTACTCCTCACAGATTACATATACCCTGATGTACTCCTCACAGATTACATATACCCTGATGTACTCCTCACATATTACATATACCCTGATGTACTCCTCACATATTACATATACCCTGATGTACTCCTCACATATTACATATACCCTGATGTACTCCCCACATATTACATATATCCTGATGTACTCCTCATATATTACATATACCCTGATGTACTCCTCACATATTACATATACCCTGATGTACTCCTCACATATTACATATATCCTGATGTACTCCTCACATATTACATATATCCTGATGTACTCCTCACATATTACATATATCCTGATGTACTCCTCACATATTACATATATCCTGATGTACTCCTCACATATTACATATACCCTGATGTACTCCTCACATATTACATATACCCTGATGTACTCCTCACATATTACATATACCCTGATGTACTCCTCACATATTACATATACCCTGATGTACTCCTCACATATTACATATATCCTGATGTACTCCGCACATATTACATATACCCTGATGTACTCCTCACATATTACATATACCCTGATGTACTCCTCACATATTACATATACCCTGATGTACTCCTCACATATTACATATACCCTGATGTACTCCTCACATATTACATATACCCTGATGTACTCCTCACATATTACATATACCCTGATGTACTCCTCACATATTACATATACCCTGATGTACTCCTCACATATTACATATATCCTGATGTACTCCTCACATATTACATATATCCTGATGTACTCCTCACATATTACATATATCCTGATGTACTCCTCACATATTACATATATCCTGATGTACTCCTCACATATTACATATACCCTGATGTACTCCTCACATATTACATATACCCTGATGTACTCCTCACATATTACATATACCCTGATGTACTCCTCACATATTACATATACCCTGATGTACTCCTCACATATTACATATACCCTGATGTACTCCTCACATATTACATATACCCTGATGTACTCCTCACATATTACATATCTCCTGATGTACTCCTCACATATTACATATACCCTGATGTACTCCTCACATATTACATATACCCTGATGTACTCCTCACATATTACATATACCCTGATGTACTCCTCACATATTACATATACCCTGATGTACTCCTCACATATTACATATATCCTGATGTACTCCTCACATATTACATATATCCTGATGTACTCCTCACATATTACATATACCCTGATGTACTCCTCACATATTACATATATCCTGATGTGCTCCTCACATATTACATATACCCTGATGTGCTCCTCACATATTACATATACCCTGATGTATTCCTCACATATTACATACAGTGAAGGAAATAAGTATTTGATCCCTTGCTGATTTTGTAAGTTTGCCCACTGTCAAAATCATGAACAGTCTAGAATTTTTAGGCTAGGGTAATTTTACCAGTTAGAGATAGATTATATAAAAAAAAAAAAAAGAAAATCACATTGTCAAAATTCTATATATTTATTTGCATTGTGCACAGAGAAATAAGTATTTCATCCCTTTGGCAAACAAGACTTAATACTTGGTGGCAAAACCCTTGTTGGCAAGCACAGCAGTCAGACGTTTTTTGTAGTTGATGATGAGGTTTGCACACATGTTAGATGGAATTTTGGCCCACTCCTCTTTGCAGATCATCTGTAAATCATTAAGATTTCGAGGCTGTCGCTTGGCAACTCGGATCTTCAGCTCCCTCCATAAGTTTTCGATGAGATTAAGGTCTGGAGACTGGCTAGGCCACTCCATGACCTTAATGTGCTTCTTTTTGAGCCACTCCTTTGTTGCCTTGGCTGTATGTTTCGGGTCATTGTCGTGCTGGAAGACCCAGCCACGAGCCATTATTAATGTCCTGGTGGAGGGAAGGAGGTTGTCACTCAGGATTTGACGGTACATGGCTCCATCCATTCTCCCATTGATGCGGTGAAGTAGTCCTGTGCCCTTAGCAGAGAAACACCCCCAAAACATAATGTTTCCACCTCCATGCTTGACAGTGGGGACGGTGTTCTTTGGGTCATAGGCAGCATTTCTCTTCCTCCAAACACGGCGAGTTGAGTTAATGCCAAAGAGCTCAATTTTAGTCTCATCTGACCACAGCACCTTCTCCCAATCACTCTCAGAATCATCCAGATGTTCATTTGCAAACTTCAGACGGGCCTGTACATGTGCCTTCTTGAGCAGGGGGACCTTGCGGGCACTGCAGGATTGTAATGTGTTACCAATGGTTTTCTTGGTGACTGTGGTCCCAGCTGCCTTGAGATTATTAACAAGTTCCCCCCGTGTAGTTTTCGGCTGAGCTCTCACCTTCCTCAGGATCAAGGATACCCCACGAGGTGAGATTTTGCATGGAGCCCCAGATGGATGTGGATTGACAGTCATTTTGTATGTCTTCCATTTTCTTACTATTGCACCAACAGTTGTCTCCTTCTCACCCAGCGTCTTACTTATGGTTTTGTAGCCCATTCCAGCCTTGTGCAGGTCTATGATCTTGTCCCTGACATCCTTAGAAAGCTCTTTCGTCTTGCCCATGTTGTAGAGGTTAGAGTCAGACTGATCATTGAGTCTGTGGACAGGAGTCTGTTATACAGGTGACATGTAAGAGCTGTCTATAATGCAGGCACCAAGTTGATTTGGAGCAGTAACTGGTCTGGAGGAGGCTGAACTCTTAATGGTTGGTCGGGGGTCACATACTTATTTCTCTGTGCACAATGCAAATAAATAGAGATCATTTTGACTGATTTTCTGTTTTTTTTTTATTTTATATAATCTATCTCTCACTGGTAAAATTAACCTAGCCTAAAAATTCTAGACTGTTCATGACTTTGACAGTGGGGGGCAAACTTACAAAATCAGCAAGGGATCAAATACTTATTTCCTTCACTGTATATCCTGATGTACTCCTAACACATTACATATACCCTGATGTACTCCATATATATATATATATATGTATATATATATATACATATACATACATATATTCTTACATTCTTTGGCGGGATTCAAGGGGTTAACAGCGGAGTGAAGAGCTTTCTCTTCTCTCGGCCGTTAGAGCGGGGCTGTGGCTGTTTATTACATCTGTTGTAGTGCTGCTGATCGCTCCGGCACGCTGGCTGTCACACAGGACGAGAAAGCACCGGCCCCTCAGAACGACTATTCTCGTCCTGTGTCTTCAACCAGTTAAAAGCTTGATGTAAACAATCCGCCGTTTTTCCGTAGATTTCCTTTAATGCTTTTATTTTCTTCTAATGGTGACAGAATATAACAAGAAAGTTATCATCTTCGCTCCGCGCCCTTCAGATGCGCTATGTGACCACTGATGATGTCATCACCAGCGATGATGACGATGCTAATGGATTCTGTGTGGCCTTGGAAGCCGTCTTCATCCATGGCCTGAACGTGAAGTTTATAAGAACACAAACTGACAGGAGAAAAAACAAAGGGCGCGGCATCGCCTTACCGCAACCGGCCTTCTGGCCTCTACTGAAAGCTGTCAGTCACCGGTCAGTATATTGAGGGATACAACTCGACTGGTCTCTACTCTGTATACTGGTCTCTGCTCTGTATACTCTGTCCTGTCATTACTCTGTATGCTGGTCTCTGCTCTGTCTATGCTGGTCTCTGCTCTGTCTATGCTGGTCTCTGCTCTGTCTATGCTGGTCTCTGCTCTGTCTATGCTGGTCTCTGCTCTGTCTATGCTGGTCTCTGCTCTGTCTATGCTGGTCTCTGCTCTGTCTATGCTGGTCTCTGCTCTGTCTATGCTGGTCTCTGCTCTGTCTATGCTGGTCTCTGCTCTGTCTATGCTGGTCTCTGCTCTGTCTATGCTGGTCTCTGCTCTGTCTATGCTGGTCTCTGCTCTGTCTATGCTGGTCTCTGCTCTGTCTATGCTGGTCTCTGCTCTGTCTATGCTGGTCTCTGCTCTGTCTATGCTGGTCTCTGCTCTGTCTATGCTGGTCTCTGCTCTGTCTATGCTGGTCTCTGCTCTGTCTATGCTGGTCTCTGCTCTGTCTATGCTGGTCTCTGCTCTGTCTATGCTGGTCTCTGCTCTGTCTATGCTGGTCTCTGCTCTGTCTATGCTCTGTCTATGTATACTCTCCTCCTTTATATTGTGTATTTTCCATACTGTCAGCGGGTTGGTGCTTGATTTTTCTCTTGCTTGTCTTGCAGTGACGTCATCGCTCAGCTGGAGGCCATAAGTTATATCACCAGTGACGTGGGCCGCTGCCGCTCCTGGTTGCGCTTGGCTCTTAATGAATCTCTGATGGAATGTTATTTCCTGACACTACAGAGGGAGAAGTCTCGTTTGGTGGAGTTTTACCAGCCGTTTGCGCTGCTGCTGGATGCAGAGGACTGTGACGTTGTTCTCAGCTATCTGCAGGGCCTCTCGTCCTTGGTCTTCTCTCTATCGTACAAGTCTTCTATTTTGAATGAGTGGACGGCTTCCCCGCTGGCGTTATCAGGGCTGTGGCCGGACGACGCTGAGCGCTTTGTTCAGTATGAGCCGCACAGGAGGAAATCCCTGGACTCTGTCTCCCAGTCTTCTGGCTCTGATGACACCAACAATTCATTGATCAGTAACACTAAGAGGCAGCTGGAGGAGTCTTCTCTGAGCCTGGATAATAGCAGCTCATCCTCCCAGCTTTCCTCCAGCCTGGGATCTGATGAACAACCTGTAAACCAGGGCCCGGCGGCTCCCACATCCCCCCAGATGTCTGCATTTCCTCTGCAGCTACCAGAAGACACGTGTGATGATGTGGGGGGTACTTATGCTGGCATGGAGTAAGTATGGGTGGCGTTCGTGAACTGTGGATGAGACGGGATACAGACGTTATTTCCACTTCTGGTTTCTTAATTGTAGCTCACATGAATGGGAGAACCTTGTGTCGTGTGGTGGCAGCCATCACTGGTCATAGCCGTGGTACCAAGAGGTGGCTGCCGGGACTGCTCTCATCTTGTAGTGTGGATAGGAATAGGTGGCTAGTAGAAGCTGACAGCTGATCTTTAAAGAGGCTCTGTCACCAGATTTTGCAACCCCTATCTGCTATTGCCTGTGATCGGCGCTGCAATGTAGATTACAGTAACGTTTTTATTTTTAAAAATCGAGCATTTTTGGCCAAGTTATGACCATTTTTGTAGTTATGCAAATGAGGCTTGCAAAAGTCCAAGTGGGTGTGTTTAAAAGTCCAACTGGGCGTGTATTATGTGCGTACATCGGGGCGTTTTTAATACTTTTACTAGCTGGGCGTTCTGATGAGAAGTATCATCCACTTCTCTTCAGAACGCCCAGCTTCTGGCAGTGCAGATCTGTGACGTCACTCACAGGTCCTGCATCGTGTCGGACACGTCGGCACCAGAGGCTTCAGTTGATTCTGCAGCAGCATCGGCGTTAGCAGGTAAGTCAATGTAGCTACTTACCTGCAAACGCTGATGCTGCTGCAGAATCAACTGTAGCCTCTGGTGCCGATGTGTCCTCGCTCGTCTGACACGATGCAGGACCTGTGAGTGACGTCTCAGCAGTGATCAGGCAGAAGCTGGGCGTTCTGAAGAGAAGTGGATGATACTTCTCATCAGATCGCCCAGCTAGTAAAAGTATTAAAAACGCCCTGATGTACGCACATAATACACGCCCACTTGGACTTTTACTTTTAAACACACCCACTTGGACTTTTGCAAGCCTCATTTGCATAACTACAAAAATGGTCATAACTTGGCCAAAAATGCTCGTTTTTTAAAAATAAAAACGTTACTGTAATCTACATTGCAGCGCCTATCTGCTGCAATAGCAGATAGGGGTTGCAAAATCTGGTGACAGAGCCTCTTTAACCCTCTTTCTTCCACAGGGACACGGGCGCTGAGATGTCTGACACTCTGTGCTCTCTAAAAGCTGACGAGAAATGCAACGAAGCAGCATCAGCGACTCCAGACCGATCAGAGACAAGACCCGACAATGATAGCTCCCAAGATCACCACCTCACTATTTGTGTGCTGCCCCTTTCTCCCTCCACGCCGGCAAATTCAATGCATGCCCCCTATGTACAGGCCCCCGTCAGCAATAAGTGTCCCTCATCGGAGGCTTCTCAGACTGCAGACCTCCCGGTGAGTATTTGATGTAGTGTCCGTAACTATTGTGGAGAAGGAAAAAGCTTCAATCTGAACCCTGTCTCCCTCTCTGCGCCTGTCTCCCTCTCTGCGCCTGTCTCCCTCTCTGCGCCTGTCTCCCTCTCTGCGCCTGTCTCCCTCTCTGCGCCTGTCTCCCTCTCTGCGCCTGTCTCCCTCTCTGCGCCTGTCTCCCTCTCTGCGCCTGTCTCCCTCTCTGCGCCTGTCTCCCTCTCTGCGCCTGTCTCCCTCTCTGCGCCTGTCTCCCTCTCTGCGCCTGTCTCCCTCTCTGCGCCTGTCTCCCTCTCTGCGCCTGTCTCCCTCTCTGCGCCTGTCTCCCTCTCTGCGCCTGTCTCCCTCTCTGCGCCTGTCTCCCTCTCTGCGCCTGTCTCCCTCTCTGCGCCTGTCTCCCTCTCTGCGCCTGTCTCCCCAATAAAATATCTTTTGTTTTTTTTCATCTGTTCCAGAAAAGCCAGAGTTGGATTTCTGAAGATGATTTCCAGAGAGAATCTCTTTGTATTGCAGTAGATGAATACAGTATTGGGTACTTGGCCTTGCAGCCCCCTGATATTGCCAGATCGGAGCCGCTGAAGCCTCTTGGTGCAGCCTTTAATGTCGTCCACCGCAGGCAGATCGGTATTTCCAACCTGTTCCGTGCTTTCCATGTGGCTTTTCATCTATGGTTTTGTGCTGATTCTAATGTTTTCCACAGGACTGCCCAACCCGTTCCGTGGCCTTTTGATGCTGGGCTCTCTGGAACGTAAAAGTGCCTTGGGTCTGTACAAGCCTTATTACTGTGAGCTGACGCCGTATGAGTTTCGCCTGCACGTGGAGGGAGACGAGCAGAGTTGTGCGGAGAGCTGTTCCCTGTTGCGTTGTGAGTCAGTCGGCCCTGCACACAGTGATGGTCGCTTTGACCTTCAGTTTCCCAATAAAAGATTGTACCTGAGGGCACCATCTAAAGACGAGGCCCAAGACTGGGTGGACAGAATACAGGAAGCTGTGCAAACGTTTCGACCAAAGCAAGATGACTGTTGGGAGATTTTACATTGTCCGGACTCCCCTCCAAGTCCTGTGCTTCCCGGGGAGAGTATGTCCTCCGACCAGGGGCTTGATTGGACTCTTCAAGTGGAAGTGGAGCCCGATGCTTTAAGAGAGTCCGTTCTGTTCATGAAGATCCACAAATCGTGGACAAGGTTCATCTTCTCGTTGTCAGAGCGAGCACTGAAATGTTTCCTACCCCGAAGCAGTGAGAAGGCGCTGGACAATATCTACACGGCGGAGATGGTGAAGGACATTCTGCCGGACTCCAGCCTCGGAAGTCCCTCCTGCTTTCGGTTGGTGACCACTAAGGGCTCCTTGCAGTTGCAGGCGGAGAACGCAGCTGAAGCCAAAGCCTGGAGAGAGCTTGTCCGAGCCGTGTTCCTGGAATTGGAAGATGATTCTGTGCTGCTTCTGAGGGCTGCGAGCATCCAGCTAAAACCTCACATCAGGGATCACCTGCTCTTCCAGTACCTCCTGCATATTCCCACCGAGCGGGGGCTGGACACGCAGAAGTTTAAGTGTGCAGGTGGGTGGGGGCAGGGCGGGCTGTCGCGGCCTCCACCTCTCGGTCTGGGTGTTACATGCCTCCTCTCGTTGCAGGCTGCCATAAACAGATTGGATTTCACTTTGGGAAGGCCAAGTTGTGTTCATTCTCCGGTTTGTATTATTGTGACTTGTGTCATCAGGATGAAGTGTCCATTATCCCCTCCAGGATTGTGCATAACTGGGATCTGCTGGAGCGCGCGGTGAGTACTGGAGGTGTCCGTCTCATTCTCCGTATTACAGCAGCACCGGGGCTGTCCTCTGCTCGCCCTCTGCTCGCCCTCTGCTCGTCCGGACTCCTGACTGTTTCTTGTACATGTAATGAGCCCCTTTCTCTCCTCTCTGCAGGTGTCCAGACCAGCTCTAAACTTCCTGAACATGGTGCGGGCTGAGCCCATCTTTAACCTCAGGTGCTTAAATGAGCGACTTTACCGGCACACGCAGACCATGTGTGAGATCAGCCATAGCCGGGAGAAGCTGCGGCTGCTGGGGGAGTACCTGATGACGTGTCGCAGCGGAGCGCTGCAGGAGCTCAGCACAAGGTGAACACTAGATGTCACTCCGCCCTGGCAGCGAGTAATGAGGCCCCTCCTTGTGGCGCTGTGCTACGCCCCGGCAGCGAGTAATGAGACCCCTCCTCGTGGTGCTGTGCTCCGCGCTGGCAGCGAGTAATGAGACCCCTCCTCGTGACGCTGTGCTCCGCGCTGCCTCTAATGATCTTTTTTTTTTCATAGCCTAGACCAGCGCCATTACCTCTTGGACTGTGCTCATAGTTACAGTGTGCAGGACCTTCAGCAGGTGCGTTACCTCTGTACCCGCCACGGCTTGCCCTCCCCGTAGAGGGAGCGTCGTCTGCTCCGGGTGATTGTGAGTGTTTCTTGCAGATCTCTGACGGAGTGTTTGAGGGTTTCCTGCAGTCGGCCCTGCAGTTTGCCAGCAGTCATGTGTACAGGTGTGATGTGTGCAGCCAAAGAGGCTTCATCTGTCAAATCTGCAACCAGGATGACATCATCTACCCCTTCCAGCTAGAGACCACAACAAGGTGAGTGATGAACCGCAGCGTCCCTGTCATCCGCTCCATTCACACAAGACGACTCCTGTGCCGCTGATATTCACCAAACAATTCATGTCCCTGTCGTAAAGCAGAGAATGTGGGGTCTCATATTAGGGACCGGGCGCTCCAGTCCTCTAGTCTAGTGGGGGGAGAAGAGGTCAATCACCTGGATGATCCGTATTTGCGGACATTGAATGTGCTGGAGACTTGTTGGCAGCGACGTCGGTGTTCGGGTCTGCGCACCTTTCAGCGTTCTGAGTATTGCCGTCCCGTTTCCTCATGAACCTCTAAAGGGGGCACAACCATCATCTGTTTTGGCCATCAGTGTTTCTTTTTTGACTCCTGGACCTCCGCTGATTATATATACTGATCAATGATCGGTCTGCACCACCGACACACCCCTGACAGAGGTCCGGTGACCACAGCGAGCCCGCTGAGCAGGGGCCAAAAACCCTAAAAGAGAAGATCACCTCTAACATCTGACAGATGAAGCAGAAGACTGTCATCATCCTCGTCATCATCCTCGTCATCATCCTCGTCATCATCCTCGTCATCATCCTCGTCATCATCCTCGTCATCATCCTCGTCAGAGCTCCAACAGATGAAAACGATAGGATGTCCCCCATGAGAGCAGCGGTGGCGCTGACCCCTAGAAGCAGGTAAGAGTGGAGGTCATAATTGGCCATTCTCAATCCCTCCACCTTGGTCCTTTTCTGTCCATCCAGGATGCAGCTTCCAGGAGGAGGTTTTTAGGATTCTGGACTGTTTTGCACTAAGGCCCCCCCCAGATCTCGACAGTGATTCAAGAGGAGATTTATACAGGCTGAAGATAAGGGGCCGCCATTCTGTTCCTGCCGCTTGTGTGCAGCTGCTGCAGTGAATTCTCAGCTTGAGCTGTTCAGGTTTCTGGACTGGATCATCAAGTCGATCTCTTTAGTAAAATAAAAATATCCTTTTGGGAAACGGGAGCTGATAGTTTTGACCCGATATTCTCGTTATTCCAGAAGACAGAAGCCGCTGGCCCCACGTCTGGCCGGATGAGGAGGATGATGATGATGATGATGTACTCGTGCGTCTCCCCGTATTGCTGGGGTGTTCTTATCATAGGGCGCAAATCACAAGATTATGAAAGGACCGGGAATGCAGGGGTCCCCTTATTGGCTTGGAAAGCGTTGGGTCACACGGCTCAGGGACGACCTGCTGTCCTAGGCTGATGACTCCTCAGAATCTGACGGCTGCCCCTGGAAGCAGAGACTTCCTGACAGCAGTAAAGGTCTGAAGAAGCGGTGGCAGCCGCAAGAAAGGTGCAAATCTCAGCGCTCCGCCGTTTACCATGTGAAAGTCATACAATCATCTTGGATAAAAAAAAGGCGACAAACCTCCCTTCAATATCAGACACCCCCATAGAAGTAACGTGATCTCCCCTAGATCAGATCTCCTCAATCTATGATGAACAGAACCCCCACTAAGCCCCTGCTCTGTGCCTCAGCAGAGCAACCAATGCATGATCTCTCCACAGGCAACGAGCAGTGGGTATAAGCGGCGTGTGATGTCCTGTACTGCAGGGAGAGGAGAGTAGGGAGTAGTGGAGATAAGCGGCATGTGAGGTCTTGTAATACAGGGAGAGGAGTGGGGAGTGGTGGAGATAAGCGGCGTGTGATGTCCTGTACACTACGGAGCGGAGAGATAACTACGTGTTCGTCACACAATCACAGATTAACAGCTGGAGCATGGTCGAGGGGCTACATGTAAGACTGACAGACACGTCTCTGCTGCAGACCACACGTTAGTAAGTGATTAGTCTTAATGAAGTTAAACCATCGACACTCTAACCCCATTTATGCTGCGGTTAATGGTGCGTGTTTCCTGCCCCTCTGGCAGCAGCTCAGCCTCTTCTTTTCTTTCCTAGGTGTGGTGACTGTAAAGCCGTCTTTCATAAACCCTGCAAAACCTCTGCTACCCTGTGCCCACGATGTGAGAGGCGGAGGAAGTTCCAGGAGCAGCGGGTAAGGATGTGAATGGAGCCACGAGCCACGTCCACAGAGCCGGACCATCTCCTGTTTGTCACTTTATTCTTGTACATAATCCCACGAACTCCCTGACATTTGTGGCTGGAGCTGAGGCCTCGTACACGGAGCGCGTGCTGCGGTCAAAGATGGAAGTGCTCGTCTCCCATAGTCTCTATTCTGCCATGCCGTTTTCCTATTCGCAGGGTAATTGTTGCCAGGAGACACCCTGCCGGGCTGGAGGAGCACTCCCATCAGGCACCCTGCTCCCCGCAGAGTTCCTTCTCTGGTTTAAAGGTATTTTTGTATCATTGGGTATTTTTGTACTGGAAGCGTCTGATCTCGTGCCTTCTCCTCCAGGGGCAGATAACGTGTCTATAGGAGCGGATCGCGGATCTATCTCGCTCATGACACTATATGTATGCTTTATTTTTTTCTAATGACTGGTGGTTTTGGGTACTTATATTTTATTGCCATATTTCTGATGTTTTAGAAGTTACACAGATGAGGCCTATCACGCAGGCTTCCCCCGGGGCAATGTGACCTTTTAGATTTTTCCATAATGACTGACGAAAAGTGGGATTCTGGCGACACCGTAAATATGTGATCGGAAGCTGCTGCTGTGTGTAGAAGATCAGGGCAGTGCGGCTCGTACACCCGGGACTAGTGTCCTCCTCCCATCGGGTCAGTGCGGCTCGTACACCCGGGACTAGTGTCCTCCTCCCATCGGGGCAGTGCGGCTCGTACACCCGGGACTAGTGTCCTCCTCCCATCGGGGCAGTGCGGCTCGTACACCCAGGACTAGTGTCCTCCTCCCATCGGGGCAGTGCGGCTCGTACACCCGGGACTAGTGTCCTCCCATCGGGGCAGTGCGGCTCGTACACCCGGGACTAGTGTCCTCCTCCCATCGGGGCAGTGCGGCTCGTACACCCGGGACTAGTGTCCTCCTCCCATCGGGGCAGCGCGGCTCGTACACCCGGGACTACTGTCCTCCACCCGTCGGGGCAGCGCGGCTCGTACACCCGGGACTAGTGTCCTCCTCCCATCGGGGCAGTGCGGCTCGTACACCCGGGACTAGTGTCCTCCTCCCATCGGGGCAGTGCGGCTCGTACACCCGGGACTAGTGTCCTCCCATCGGGGCAGTGCGGCTCGTACACCCGGGACTAGTGTCCTCCTCCCATCGGGGCAGTGCGGCTCGTACACCCAGGACTAGTGTCCTCCTCCCATCGGGGCAGTGCGGCTCGTACACCCGGGACTAGTGTCGTCCTCCCATCGGGGCAGTGCGGCTCGTACACCCGGGACTAGTGTCCTCCCATCGGGGCAGTGCGGCTCGTACACCCGGGACTAGTGTCGTCCTCCCATCGGGGCAGTGCGGCTCGTACACCCGGGACTAGTGTCCTCCTCCCATCGGGGCAGTGCGGCTCGTACACCCGGGACTAGTGTCCTCCTCCCATCGGGGCAGCGCGGCTCGTACACCCGGGACTAGTGTCCTCCTCCCATCGGGGCAGTGCGGCTCGTACACCCGGGACTAGTGTCCTCCTCCCATCGGGGCAGTGCGGCTCGTACACCCGGGACTAGTGTCCTCCTCCCATCAGGGGCAGTGCGGCTCGTACACCCGGGTCTAGTGTCCTCCTCCCATCTGGGCAGTGCGGCTCGTACACCCAGGACTTGTCCTCCTCCCATCGGGGCAGTGCGGCTCGTACACCCGGGACTAGTGTCCTCCACCCGTCGGGGCAGCGCGGCTCGTACACCCGGGACTAGTGTCCTCCTCCCATCGGGGCAGCGCGGCTCGTACACCCGGGACTAGTGTCCTCCTCCCATCGGGGCAGTGCGGCTCGTACACCCGGGACTAGTGTCCTCCTCCCATCGGGGCAGTGCGGCTCGTACACCCAGGACTAGTGTCCTCCTCCCATCGGGGCAGTGCGGCTCGTACACCCGGGTCTAGTGTCCTCCTCCCATCTGGGCAGTGTGGCTCGTACACCCAGGACTTGTCCTCCTCCCATCGGGGCAGTGCGGCTCGTACACCCGGGACTAGTGTCCTCCCATCGGGGCAGTGCGGCTCGTACACCCGGGACTAGTGTCCTCCTCCCATCGGGGCAGTGCGGCTCGTACACCCGGGACTAGTGCCCTCCTCCCATCGGGGCAGTGCGGCTCGTACACCCGGGACTAGTGCCCTCCTCCCATCGGGGCAGTGCGGCTCGTACACCCGGGACTAGTGCCCTCCTCCCATCGGGGCAGTGCGGCTCGTACACCCGGGACTAGTGCCCTCCACCCGTCGGGGCAGTGCGGCTCGTACACCCGGGACTAGTGTCCTCCACCCGTCGGGGCAGTGCGGCTCGTACACCCGGGACTAGTGTCTTCCACCCGTCGGGGCAGTGTGACTCGTACACCCGGGACTAGTGTCGTCCTCCCATCGGGGCAGTGCGGCTCGTACACCCGGGACTAGTGTCGTCCTCCCATCGGGGCAGTGTGGCTCGTACACCCGGGACTAGTGTCCTCCTCCCATCGGGGCAGTGCGGCTCGTACACCCGGGACTAGTGTCCTCCTCCCATCGGGGCAGTGCGGCTCGTACACCCGGGACTAGTGTCCTCCTCCCATCGGGGCAGCGCGGCTCGTACACCCGGGACTAGTGTCCTCCCATCGGGGCAGTGCGGCTCGTACACCCGGGACTAGTGTCTTCCACCCGTCGGGGCAGTGTGACTCGTACACCCGGGACTAGTGTCGTCCTCCCATCGGGGCAGTGCGGCTCGTACACCCGGGACTAGTGTCGTCCTCCCATCGGGGCAGTGTGGCTCGTACACCCGGGACTAGTGTCCTCCTCCCATCGGGGCAGTGCGGCTCGTACACCCGGGACTAGTGTCCTCCTCCCATCGGGGCAGTGCGGCTCGTACACCCGGGACTAGTGTCCTCCTCCCATCGGGGCAGCGCGGCTCGTACACCCGGGACTAGTTTCCTCCTCCCATCGGGGCAGCGTGGCTCGTACACTCGGGACTAGTGTCCTCCTCCCATCGGGGCAGTGCGGCTTGTACACCCGGGACTAGTGTCCTCCTCCCATCGGGGCAGCGCGGCTCGTACACCCAGTGCGGGTCATTCCTCTGAGTGTACACTGGTTTTCCTCTGTATTTGCCACCAGTCGATGTTTTCGATCTTCTCTGATGTCACTCCATCTTCTGTATGACGATTATTGTAATAAATGTGATTTTAAGGCTGTGTTGCATTTTCTTGACTTGTCTGCAGTCGGGCTTCATGATAGTACAGATATTATCTTGAAGCCGTGCACCCTCAAATGGCTCAATATCGTGAATTCATGTATTTTGATACGAAGCTGTGCGGCCGCAGAGTTGTAATACGTGGATTTAGTCACTAACATGTAGCATGATGTGATTCCGTCGGCTCTGAAGACTGAGAACAGCCTGCACTGCAAAGCCGCCGCTCGTTAGTGCCGGCCGCATCATATCATGCTGATTGCAATCGGGAGCGGGGCAATGGCTGTAATACGCAGCGGAGATCAGGGAATGCAGCAATCACAGCTGACCACGGCATTCAAAGGGAACACGAGAAGGAGGCGATTTCCCCCCTCCCCCCCCCCCCCCCCCCCCTTTGATCGCATCACATGGAATCCCTGGGATGCGATCAGGGGACATACCTTATATAGACGCCAATTCTCATTACGTGACGGATCCGTTACCCTGTGACCGGATGATCAGATCTGACCTCCCCATTGACTTGGGTAGAGAGCCCCTGTAAAGAGGGGAACCAGGTCTTGTTTAACTCTGATGTTGAGCCATCCGGACCTGGTGATTTTTTTATTTATTTTTTGAGGCCAGCCCCTCAATCGCCAGTCTAACTACCTCTTCTGTCAAAACATTGAGAGAGGTTTACCCCTGGCACAGGAACCATCTCCGTCAGGAAAGCCGACATCACATCCGATCTAGATCCTTCTTTCCCAAGAGGTATAAATTAGAAGGCTCTGATGATTTCCAAGGTCCCTGATCTGGACCTTTTCAGGGACCCTGTACTACCAACCAGGCCTGTCACAATATTACTACATCTTACAGTTCCTGCGAATGGTACTTACCCGAAATTCCTCTCAAAAACTAAACGTGTGCCTATCATACTGAGGCCTCATGAGCGAAGATTTCACTCTGGAGATCTCCTCACAGCAACCCCCAGTCCAGACAAGAAGTTCGAGTTTCCTCCTCAGACCTGGATACATCCGGTATCTATTCAGGCTTGTGAGGTTCGAGAGCTGGCGGAAGAAACCCGCCACCCTTTTTTGAACATCTCCCACCACTCAGACTTGGTGCTGCATAGGCCCAGCAGTGGTCCCTGGCTCTGCAGAAAATCCTCCAAGGACTGTCTGATTTCCGCTTTTTTCAGGAGTGAATAATTCAACTTCCAAAAGCTTCCGCCCATTCGAGAAGTCTGAAAAATCCAAAGAAAAAAACAGAAATGAGACCGTGGTCGGCGAATTCCACAACCGAGAACGGTGAAAAGATGGCGTCCTCCCTTAAATAAAACCCGCTCTATCTATAAAGTAAGTGAAACCTGCATGGCCTGGGGGATGCTGTGTATGTGAATATCCACCAGGCAAGACTCACTGACTATCCTGTCTAATGCATGTCAACGGAGAGACCTCGTGACAGTGTTGAAGTCCCCTCCAAAGATCACCTGCCGACATGTGAAAAAAAAGGCTTAATCCTCCTAAAGAGACCTTTTTGGTCACTACATGAGGATATCCAAGATCATCCCATTTCTACCCGTCTGCATTCTACCTGCGCGGTCTTAGAAAAAACCGGCACGCTGCAAGAGAGCAATGTGGAAAACCGTTCCTCCACTCAAGAGCAGACTAGGCAAAACTAACTTAATTGTGTCGCTGCAGAATTTACATTGTCCATTAACGTTGGACATTTTCTGCATTTGTCTATGAGCTCCAAATTAATGAATGTCTCTCACTGGTGGATCTGAGAGAGGCCGGCCGGAGAGACCATGACACGCAGCTTCAGTGTTCAAACAGTCTCTGCCCACAGGGGGCGATCCATCTTTATTTATAGGAGAATGAGAGTAGGCGGTGACCTCGTGATGAGAGTATGCGGTGACCTCGTGATGAGAGTAGGCGGTGACCTCGTGATGAGAGTAGGCGGTGACCTCGTGATGAGAGTAGGCGGTGACCTCGTGATGAGAGTAGGCGGTGACCTCGTGATGAGAGTAGGCGGTGACCTCGTGATGAGAGTAGGCGGTGACCTCGTACTTGCAAAGCATGAGCATTCTAAATATGGTAATATCCCAAAACTCCACATGTATCTGTAGCCATAAGAAATACAATGTCAGCACGTTTTCTCACGTTGCCGGTGTAACAGCTGAAATGCAAAGCCATAAACTAAACGACCTGAAATAGAATAGCGCCCCCTGTAGGCTGTTGTGTGAGCAGATCTGTGAGCTCCAGTGACAACTGTCTATAGCACTTTTAGGTTCACACATATAAAGATAATTTAAAATATTTTTTGACAATTGCATAAATGGGGTCCCCAACCCTCAGCAGTCTGTCCTTCATGCAGCAGCGCCCAGATATCGGTGTTTTTTTAACTTTATGCTACTTGTTCTTGAAGCTGTAAACCCTTCTCTTTTGCCATCTGAAAATAACGATCATCATTACAGGTTTTCTTTAATGGGCCGCTGTAAACCGTTATGTTTTCCCTTTTTACGAGACTATCGCCTTAATAATTGCCTCACTTTTACCTCTGGATGAATTGTTCTGCGAACGGACACCTTTTAGCTGCTCTCTGAGTAGTCTCCGTTTCTTGCCGGTTTCCTCATATTCTTGTAGATCTGCTGTGGTCCTGCAGCCTGATATTGAAATGTGTGCTAGATGTACCCCAGTCACCTGTAAGTGTTATCTGCTAGATCTGCCAGGCAGGGGGTGATATAGGGTCAGGGTCGGCTCTGTGATCATGTATGTGACAGGCAGTGGGTGATATCGGGTCAAGATCAGCTCTGTGGTGATGTATGTGACAGGCAGGGGGCGATATAGGGACAGCTCTGGTGATGTATGTGACTGGCAGGGGGTGATATAGGGTCAGGGTCAGCTCTGTGGTGATGCATGTGACAGGCAGAGGGTGATATAGGGTCAGGGTCAGCTCTGTGGTGATGTATGTGACAGGCAGATGGTGATATAGTGTCAGCTCTGGTGATGTATGTGAAGGCAGTGGGTGATATAGGGTCAGGGTCAGCTCTGTGGTGATGTATGTGACAGGCAGGGGGTGATATAGGGTCAGGATCAGCTCTGTGGTCATGGATGTGAGACAGGGTGATATAGGGTCAGGATCAGCTCTGTCGTGATGTATGTGACAGGCAGAGGATGATATAGGGTCAGCTTTGTGGTGATGTATGTGACAGGCAGTGGGTGATATAGGGTCAGCTCTGGTGATGTATGTGACTGGCAGGGGGTGATAGAGGGTCAGCTCTGTGGTGATGTATGTGACAGGCAGAGGGTGATATAGGGTCAGGGTCAGCTCTGTGGTGATGTATGTGACAGGCAGAGGGTGATATAGGGTCAGCTCTGGTGATGTATGTGAAGGCAGGGGGTGATATAGGGTCAGGTCTGTGGTGATGTATGTGTCAGGCAGTGGGTGATATAGGGTCAGGATCAGGTCTGTGGTGATGTATGTGACAGGCAGAGGGTGATATAGGGTCAGCTCTGGTGATGTATGTGAAGGCAGGGGGTGATATAGGGTCAGGGTCAGGTCTGTGGTGATGTATGTGTCAGGCAGTGGGGGATATAGGGTCAGGATCAGGTCTGTGGTCATGTATGTGTCAGGCAGTGGGTGATATAGGGTCAGGGTCAGCTCTGTGGTCATGGATGTGAGACAGAGGGTGATATAGGGTCAGGATCAGCTCTGTGGTGATGTATGTGACAGGCACTGGGTGATATAGGGTCAGCTCTGTGGTGATGTATGTGACAGGCAGTGGGTGATATAGGGTCGGCTCTGTGGTGATGTATGTGACAGGCAGAGGGTGATATAGGGTCAGGATCAGCTCTGTGGTGATGTATGTGACAAGCAGTGGGTGATATAGGGTCAGGATCAGCTCTGTGGTGATGTATGTGACAGGCAGGGGGTGATATAGGGTCAGGATCAGCTCTGTGGTCATGGATGTGAGACAGGGTGATATAGGGTCAGGATCAGCTCTGTCGTGATGTATGTGACAGGCAGAGGGTGGTATAGGGTCAGCTCTGTGGTGATGTATGTGACAGGCAATGGGTGATATAGGGTCAGCTCTGTGGTGATGTATGTGACAGGCAGTGGATGATATAGGGTCAGCTCTGTGGTGATGTATGTGACAGGCAGTGGATGATATAGGGTCAGCTCTGGTGATGTATGTGACAGGCAGTGAGTGATATAGGGTCAGGATTAGCTCTGTGGTGATTGTATGTGACAAGCAGTGGGTGATATAGGGTCAGGATCAGCTCTGTGGTGATGTATGTGACAGGCAGGGGTGATATAGGGTCAGGGTCAGCTCTGTGGTGATGTATGTGACAGGCAGGGGTGATATAGGGTCAGGGTCAGCTCTGTGGTGATGTATGTGACAGGCAGTGGATGATATAGGGTCAGCTCTGGTGATGTATGTGACAGGCAGTGGGTGATATAGGGTCAGGATCAGCTCTGTGGTGATGTATGTGACAGGCAGGGGTGATATAGGGTCAGGGTCAGCTCTGTGGTGATGTATGTGACAGGCAGGGTGGTATAGGGTCAGGGTCAGGGTCAGCTCTGTGGTGATGTATGTGACAGGCAGGGGGTGATATAGGGTCAGGGTCGGCTCTGTGATCATGTATGTGACAGCCAGGGGGGGATATAGGGACAGCTCTGTGGTCATGTATGTGACCGGCAGGGGGTGATATAGGGTCAGCTCTGTGGTGATGTATGTGACAGGCAGTGGGTGATATAGGGTCAGGGTCAGCTCTGGTGATGTATGTGACAGGCAGTGGGTGATATAGGGTCAGGGTCAGCTCTGTGGTGATGTATGTGACAGGCAGGGGGCGATATAGGGTCAGCTCTGTGGTGATGTATGTGACAGGCAGTGGGTGATATAGGGTCAGCTCTGGTGATGTATGTGACTGGCAGGGGGTGATATAGGGTCAGGGTCAGCTCTGTGGTGATGTATGTGACAGGCAGAGGGTGATATAGGGTCAGGGTCAGCTCTGTGGTGTATGTGACAGGCAGAGGGTGATATAGGGTCAGCTCTGGTGATGTATGTGAAGGCAGGGGGTGATATAGGGTCAGGTCTGTGGTGATGTATGTGTCAGGCAGTGGGTGATATAGGGTCAGGATCAGGTCTGTGGTGATGTATGTGACAGGCAGAGGGTGATATAGGGTCAGCTCTGGTGATGTATGTGAAGGCAGGGGGTGATATAGGGTCAGGGTCAGGTCTGGTGATGTATGTGACAGGCAGTGGGTGATATAGGGTCAGGGTCAGCTCTGTGGTGATGTATGTGACAGGCAGAGGGTGATATAGGGTCAGGATCAGCTCTGTGGTGATGTATGTGACAGGCAGTGGGTGATATAGGGTCAGCTCTGTGGTGATGTATGTGACAGGCAGTGGGTGATATAGGGTCAGCTCTGTGGTGATGTATGTGACAGGCAGTGGGTGATATAGGGTCAGGATCAGCTCTGTGGTGATGTGTGTGACAGGCAGGGGTGGTATAGGGTCAGGGTCAGCTCAGTGGTGATGTATGTGACAAGCAGTGGGTGATATAGGGTCAGGATCAGCTCTGTGGTGATGTATGTGACAAGCAGTGGGTGATATAGGGTCAGGATCAGCTCTGTGGTCATGGATGTGAGACAGGGTGATATAGGGTCAGGATCAGCTCTGTCGTGATGTATGTGACAGGCAATGGGTGATATAGGGTCAGCTCTGTGGTGATGTATGTGACAGGCAATGGGTGATATAGGGTCAGCTCTGTGGTGATGTATGTGACAGGGAGTGGATGATATAGGGTCAGCTCTGTGGTGATGTATGTGACAGGCAGTGGATGATATAGGGTCAGCTCTGGTGATGTATGTGACAGGCAGTGAGTGATATAGGGTCAGGGTCAGCTCTGTGGTGATGTATGTGACAGGCAGTGGGTGATATAGGATCAGCTCTGTGGTGATGTATGTGACAAGCAGTGGGTGATATAGGGTCAGGATCAGCTCTGTGGTGATGTATGTGACAGGCAGTAGGTGATATAGGGTCAGGATCAGCTCTGTGGTGATGTATGTGACAGGCAGGGGTGATATAGGGTCAGGGTCAGCTCTGTGGTGATGTATGTGACAGGCAGTGAGTGATATAGGATCAGCTCTGTGGTGATGTATGTGACAAGCAGTGGGTGATATAGGGTCAGAGTCAGCTCTGTGGTGATGTATGTGACAGGCAGGGGTGGTATAGGGTCAGGGTCAGCTCTGTGGTGATGTATGTGACAGGCAGTGGGTGATATAGGGTCAGCTCTGTGGTGATGTATGTGACAGGCAGAGGGTGGTATAGGGTCAGCTCTGTGGTGATGTATGTGACAGGCAGTGGATGATATAGGATCAGGTCTGTGGTGATGTATGTGACAGGCAGGGGGTGATATAGGGTCAGGGTCAGCTCTGTGGTGATGTATGTGACAGGCAGTGGGTGATATAGGGTCAGGATCAGCTCTGGTCATGGATGTGAGACAGAGGGTGATATTGGGTCCAGATCAGCTCTGTGGTCATGTATGTGACAGGCAGTGGGTGATATAGGGTCAGCTCTGTGGTGATGTATGTGACAGGCAGTGAGTGATATAGGGTCAGGATCAGCTCTGTGGTGAGGGGGATATAGGGCCTGTCACATACATCACCACAGAGCTGATCCTGACCCTATATCACCCACTGCCTGTCACATACATCACCAGAGCTGATCCTGACCCTATATCACCCACTACTTGTCACATACATCACCAGAGCTGATCCTGACCCTATATCACCCACTACTTGTCACATACCTCACCAGAGCTGACCCTATATCACCCCCTGCCTGTCACATACATGACCACAGAGCTGATCCTGACCCTATATCACCCCCTGCCTGTCACATACATTACCACAGAGCTGATCCTGACCCTATATCACCCACTGCCTGTCACATACATCACCAGAGCTGATCCTGACCCTATATCACCCCCTGCCTGTCACATACATTACCACAGAGCTGATCCTGACCCTATATCACCCACTGTCTGTCACATACATCACCAGAGCTGATCCTGACCCTATATCACCCCCTGCCTGTCACATACGTGACCACAGAGCTGATCCTGACCCTATATCACCCACTGCCTGTCACATACATCACCAGAGCTGATCCTGACCCTATATCACCCACTACTTGTCACATACCTCACCAGAGCTGACCCTATATCACCCCCTGCCTGTCACATACATGACCACAGAGCTGATCCTGACCCTATATCACCCCCTGCCTGTCACATACATTACCACAGAGCTGATCCTGACCCTATATCACCCACTGCCTGTCACATACATCACCAGAGCTGATCCTGACCCTATATCACCCCCTGCCTGTCACATACATTACCACAGAGCTGATCCTGACCCTATATCACCCACTGTCTGTCACATACATCACCAGAGCTGATCCTGACCCTATATCACCCCCTGCCTGTCACATACGTGACCACAGAGCTGATCCTGACCCTATATCACCCACTGCCTGTCACATACATCACCAGAGCTGATCCTGACCCTATATCACCCACTACTTGTCACATAACTCACCAGAGCTGACCCTATATCACCCCCTGCCTGTCACATACATCACCACAGAGCTGATCCTGACCCTATATAACCCACTGCCTGACACATACATGACCACAGAGCTGATCCTGACCCTATATCACCCCCTGCCTGTCACATACGTGACCACAGAGCTGATCCTGACCCTATATCACCCCCTGCCTGTCACATACATTACCACAGAGCTGATCCTGACCCTATATCACCCACTGCCTGTCACATACATCACCACAGAGCTGATCCTGACCCTATATCACCCCCTGCCTGTCACATACATTACCACAGAGCTGACCCTAACCCTATATCACCCCCTGCCTGTAACATACATCACCAGAGCTGACCCTATATCACCCCCTGCCTGTCACATACATCACCAGAGCTGACCCTATATCACCCCCTGCCGGTCACATATATGTGTATATATCTTTAACCCCTGCCGTCTCCACTTTATTATGTCCCATTGCTTTTTAGGTCTGTGCACTCTACAGAAGATGTTGGATTAGCAGTTGCAAGGTTTGTGTCCCTAGGTTTGAGGTTTATCTTTTACTGCAAGGATATAAATGAATCTCGCGCTGAGTGGGGGATTTAGAGTTCCTGTTTAACAGGAAATGCTAAAGAAAGAAAGAAAGAGCCTATACACCGCCCCAAACCTGTCTGAACACCGCTCACACAAGGCCCAGCCCCAATCATTATACTGCACCCAGCCCCAGTACTGATCATACACTGCTTATATACTGCACCCAGCCCCAGTACTGGCCATACACTGCTTATATACTGCACCCAGCCCCAGTACTGATCATACACTGCTTATATACTGCACCCAGCCCCAGTACTGGCCATACACTGCTTATATACTGCACCCAGCCCCAGTACTGATCATACACTGCTTATATACTGCACCCAGCCCCAGTACTGATCCTACACTGCTTATATACTACACCCAGCCCCAGTACTGATCCTACACTGCTTATATACTGCACCCAGCCCAGTACTGATCCTACACTGCTTATATACTGCACCCAGCCCCAGTACTGATCCTACATTGCTTATATACTACACCCAGCCACAGTACTGATCCTACACTGCTTATATACTGCACCCAGCCCCAGTACTGATCCTACACTGGTTATATACTACACCCAGCCCCAGTACTGAACCTACACTGCTTATATACTGCACCCAGCCCCAGTACTGAACCTACACTGCTTATATACTACACCCAGCCCCAGTACTGAACCTACACTGCTTATATACTGCACCCAGCCCCAGTACTGATCCTACACTGCTTATATACTACACCCAGCCCCAGTACTGATCATACACTGCTTATATACTGCACCCAGCCCCAGTACTGATCCTACACTGCTTATATACTACACACAGCCCCAGTACTAATCATACACTGCTTATATACTGCACCCAGCCCCAGTACTGATCATACACTGCTTATATACTGCACCCAGCCCCAGTACTGATCATACACTGCTTATATACTGCACCCAGCCCAGTACTGATCCTACACTGCTTATATACTACACCCAGCCCCTATACTGATCATACACTGCTTATATACTGCACCCAGCCCCAGTACTGATCATACACTGCTTATATACTACACCCAGCCCCAGTACTGAACCTACACTGCTTATATACTGCACCCAGCCCCAGTACTGATCCTACACTGCTTATATACTACACCCAGCCCCAGTACTGATCATACACTGCTTATATACTGCACCCAGCCCCAGTACTGATCCTACACTGCTTATATACTACACACAGCCCCAGTACTAATCATACACTGCTTATATACTGCACCCAGCCCCAGTACTGATCATACACTGCTTATATACTGCACCCAGCCCCAGTACTGATCATACACTGCTTATATACTGCACCCAGCCCAGTACTGATCCTACACTGCTTATATACTACACCCAGCCCCTATACTGATCATACACTGCTTATATACTACACCCAGCCCCTATACTGATCATACACTGCTTATATACTACACCCAGTCCCAGTACTGATCATACACTGCTTATATACTACACCCAGCCCCAGTACTGATCATACACTGCTTATATACTACACCCAGCCCCAGTACTGATCATACACTGCTTATATACTGCACCCAGCCCCAGTACTGATCATACACTGCTTATATACTACACCCAGCCCCAGTACTGATCCTACACTGCTTATATACTGCACCCAGCCCCAGTACTGATCATACACTGCTTATATACTACACCCAGCCCCAGTACTGAACCTACACTGCTTATATACTACACCCAGCCCCAGTACTGAACCTACACTGCTTATATACTGCACCCAGCCCCTGTACTGATCCTACACTGCTTATATACTACACCCAGCCCCAGTACTGATCATACACTGCTTATATACTGCAACAGCCCCAGTACTGATCCTACACTCTCTTATATACTGCACCCAGCCCCAGTACTGATCATACACTGCTTATATACTACACCCAGCCCCAGTACTGATCCTACACTGCTTATATACTGCACCCAGCCCCAGTACTGATCCTACACTGCTTATATATTACACCCAGCCCCAGTACTGATCCTACACTGCTTATATACTGCACCCAGCCCCAGTACTGAACCTACACTGCTTATATACTACACCCAGCCCCAGTACTAATCATACACTGCTTATATACTGCACCCAGCCCCAGTACTGATCCTACACTGCTTATATACTACACACAGCCCCAGTACTGATCATACACTGCTTATATACTGCACCCAGCCCCAGTACTGATCATACACTGCTTATATACTGCACCCAGCCCCAGTACTGATCATACACTGCTTATATACTGCACCCAGCCCAGTACTGATCCTACACTGCTTATATACTACACCCAGCCCCTATACTGATCATACACTGCTTATATACTACACCCAGCCCCTATACTGATCATACACTGCTTATATACTACACCCAGTCCCAGTACTGATCATACACTGCTTATATACTACACCCAGCCCCAGTACTGATCATACACTGCTTATATACTACACCCAGCCCCAGTACTGATCATACACTGCTTATATATTACACCCAGCCCCAGTACTGATCATACACTGCTTATATACTGCACCCAGCCCCAGTACTGGTCATACACTGCTTATATATTACACCCAGCCCCAGTACTGATCCTACACTGCTTATATACTACACCCAGCCCCAGTACTGATCATACACTGCTTATATACTGCACCCAGCCCCAGTACTGATCATACACTGCTTATATACTACACCCAGCCCCAGTACTGATCCTACACTGCTTATATACTGCACCCAGCCCCAGTACTGATCATACACTGCTTATATACTACACCCAGCCCCAGTACTGAACCTACACTGCTTATATACTACACCCAGCCCCAGTACTGAACCTACACTGCTTATATACTGCACCCAGCCCCTGTACTGATCCTACACTGCTTATATACTGCACCCGGCCCCAGTACTGATCCTACACTGCTTATATACTACACCCAGCCCCAGTACTGATCATACACTGCTTATATACTGCAACAGCCCCAGTACTGATCCTACACTCTCTTATATACTGCACCCAGCCCCAGTACTGATCATACACTGCTTATATACTACACCCAGCCCCAGTACTGATCCTACACTGCTTATATACTGCACCCAGCCCCAGTACTGATCCTACACTGCTTATATATTACACCCAGCCCCAGTACTGATCCTACACTGCTTATATACTACACCCAGCCCCAGTACTGATCCTACACTGCTTATATACTGCACCCAGCCCCAGTACTGAACCTACACTGCTTATATACTACACCCAGCCCCAGTACTAATCATACACTGCTTATATACTGCACCCAGCCCCAGTACTGATCAAACACTGCTTATATACTACACCCAGCCCCAGTACTGATCATACACTGCTTATATACTGCACCCAGCCCCAGTACTGATCATACACTGCTTATATACTATACCCAGCCCCACTACTGATCCTACACTGCTTATATACTGCACCCAGCCCCACTACTGATCATACACTGCTTATATACTGCACCCAGCCCCAGTACTGATCATACACTGCTTATATACTGCACCCAGCCCCAGTACTGATCCTACACTGCTTATATACTACACCCAGCCCCAGTACTGATCCTACACTGCTTATATACTACACCCAGCCCAGTACTGATCCTACACTGCTTATATATTACACCCAGCCCCTATACTGATCATATACTGCACCCAGTACTGATCCTACATTGCTTATATACTACACCCAGCCCCAGTACTGATCCTACACTGCTTATATACTACACCCAGCCCCAGTACTGATCATACACTGCTTATATACTACACCCAGCACCTATACTGATCATACACTGCTTATATACTGCACCCAGCCCCAGTACTGATCATATACTGCTTATATACTACACCCAGCACCTATACTGATCATACACTGCTTATATACTACACCCAGCCCTAGTACTGATCATACACTGCTTATATACTACACCCAGCCCCAGTACTGATCATACACTGCTTATATACTGCACCCAGCCCCAGTACTGATCCTACACTGCTTATATACTGCACCCAGCCCCAGTACTGATCCTATATTGCTTATATACTACACCCAGCCCCAGTACTGATCATACACTGCTTATATACTACACCCAGCCCCAGTACTGATCATACACTGCTTATATACTACACCCAGCCCCAGTACTGATCATACACTGCTTATATACTACACCCAGCCCCAGTACTGATCCTACACTGCTTGTATACTACACCCAGCCCTAGTACTGATCATACACTGCTTATATACTACACCCAGCCCCAGTACTGATCATACACTGCTTATATACTACACCCAGCCCCAGTACTGATCCTACACTGCTTATATACTACACCCAGCACCAGTACTAATCATACACTGCTTATATACTACACCCAGCCCCAGTACTGATCCTACACTGCTTATATACTACACCCAGCCCTAGTACTGATCATACACTGCTTATATACTACACCCAGCCCCAGTACTGATCCTACACTGCTTATATACTACACCCAGCCCCAGTACTGAACCTACACTGCTTATATACTACACCCAGCCCCAGTACTGATCCTACACTGCTTGTATACTACACCCAGCCCTAGTACTGATCATACACTGCTTATATACTACACCCAGCCCCAGTACTGATCATATACTGCTTATATACTGCACCCAGCCCCAGTACTGATCCTACACTGCTTATATACTGCACCCAGCCCCAGTACTGATCATACACTGCTTATATACTGCACCCAGCCCCAGTACTGATCATACACTGCTTATATACTACACCCAGCCCAGTACTCATCCTACACTGCTTATATACTGCACCCAGCCCCAGTACTGATCATACACTGCTTATATTCTACACCCAGCCCAGTACTGATCCTACACTGCTTATATACTGCACCAGCCCCAGTACTGATCATACACTGCTTATATACTACACCCAGCCCAGTACTGATCATATACTGCTTATATACTGCACCCAGCCCCTATACTGATCATACACTGCTTATATACTACACCCAGCCCCAGTACTGATCATACACTGCTTATATACTACACCCGGCCCCAGTACTGATCATACACTGCTTATATTCTACACCCAGCCCCTATACTGATCATACACTGCTTATATACTACACCCAGCCCCAGTACTGATCATACACTGCTTATATTCTACACCCAGCCCAGTACTGATCCTACACTGCTTATATACTGCACCCAGCCCCAGTACTGATCATACACTGCTTATATACTGCACCCAGCCCAGTACTGATCCTACACTGCTTATATACTGCACCCAGCCCCAGTACTGATCCTACATTGCTTATATACTACACCCAGCCCCAGTACTGATCATACACTGCTTATATACTGCACCCAGCCCCAGTACTGATCCTACACTGGTTATATACTGCACCCAGCCCCAGTACTGATCATACACTGCTTATATACTGCATCCAGCCCCAGTACTGATCATACACTGCTTATATACTACACACAGCCCCAGTACTGATCATACACTGCTTATATACTACACCCAGCCCCAGTACTGATCATACACTGCTTATATACTACACCCAGCCCAGTACTGATCATATACTGCATCCAGCCCCAGTACTGATCATACACTGCTTATATACTACACCCAGCCCAGTACTGATCCTACACTGGTTATATACTGCACCCAGCCCCAGTACTGATCCTACACTGCTTATATACTACACCCAGCCCAGTACTGATCCTACACTGCTTATATTCTACACCCAGCCCCAGTACTGATCCTACACTGCTTATATACTGCACCCAGCCCCAGTACTGATCATACACTGCTTATATACTGCCCCAGTACTGATCATACACTGCTTATATACTACACCCAGCCCCAGTACTGATCATACACTGCTTATATACTACACCCAGCCCCAGTACTGATCATATACTACACCCAGCCCCAGTATTAATCATACACTGCTTATATACTGCACCCAGCCCCAGTACTGATCATACACTGCTTATATACTACACCCAGTCCCAGTACTGATCATACACTGCTTATATACTACACCCAGCCCCAGTACTGATCATACACTGCTTATATACTACACCCAGTCCCAGTACTGATCCTACACTGCTTATATACTACACCCAGCCCCAGTACTGATCCTACACTGCTTATATACTGCACCCAGCCCAGTACTGATCATACACTGCTTATATACTACACCCAGCCCCAGTACTGATCATACACTGCTTATATACTACACCCAGCCCCTATACTGATCATACACTGCTTATATACTACACCCAGCCCCAGTACTGATCCTACACTGCTCATATACTGCACCCAGCCCCAGTACTGATCCTACACTGCTTATATATTACACCCAGCCCCTATACTGATCATATACTGCACCCAGTACTGATCCTACATTGCTTATATACTACACCCAGCCCCAGTACTGATCCTACACTGCTAATATACTACACCCAGCCCCAGTACTGATCCTACACTGCTTATATACTACACCCGGCCCCAGTACTGATCCTACACTGCACTACTTATATACTACACCCAGCCCCAGTACTGATCCTACACTGCACTACTTATATACTACACCCAGCCCCAGTACTGATCCTACACTGCACTACTTATATACTACACCCAGCCCCAGTACTGATCCTACACTGCTTATATACTACACCCGGCCCCAGTACTGATCCTACACTGCTTATATACTACACCCGGCCCCAGTACTGATCCTACACTGCTTATATACTACACCCAACCCCAGTGCTGATCCTACACTGCTTATATACTACACCCAGCCCCAGTACTGATCATACACTGCTTACATACTACACCCAGCCCCAGTACTGATCCTACACTGCTTATATACTACACCCAGCACCTATACTGATCATACACTGCTTATATACTGCACCCAGCCCCAGTACTGATCATATACTGCTTATATACTACACCCAGCACCTATACTGATCATACACTGCTTATATACTGCACCCAGCCCTAGTACTGATCATACACTGCTTATATACTACACCCAGCCCCAGTACTGATCATACACTGCTTATATACTGCACCCAGCCCCAGTACTGATCCTACACTGCTTATATACTACACCCAGCCCCAGTACTGATCATACACTGCTTATATACTACACCCAGCCCCAGTACTGATCATACACTGCTTATATACTACACCCAGCCCCAGTACTGATCATACACTGCTTATATACTACACCCAGCCCCAGTACTGATCCTACACTGCTTGTATACTACACCCAGCCCTAGTACTGATCATACACTGCTTATATACTACACCCAGCCCCAGTACTGATCATACACTGCTTACATACTACACCCAGCCCCAGTACTGATCCTACACTGCTTATATACTACACCCAGCACCAGTACTAATCATACACTGCTTATATACTACACCCAGCCCTAGTACTGATCATACACTGCTTATATACTACACCCAGCCCCAGTACTGATCCTACACTGCTTATATACTACACCCAGCCCCAGTACTGAACCTACACTGCTTATATACTACACCCAGCCCCAGTACTGATCCTACACTGCTTGTATACTACACCCAGCCCTAGTACTGATCATACACTGCTTATATACTACACCCAGCCCCTGTACTGATCATACACTGCTTATATACTGCACCCAGCCCCAGTACTGATCATATACTGCTTATATACTGCACCCAGCCCCAGTACTGATCCTACACTGCTTATATACTGCACCCAGCCCCAGTACTGATCCTACACTGCTTATATACTGCACCCAGCCCCAGTACTGATCATACACTGCTTATATACTGCACCCAGCCCCAGTACTGATCATACACTGCTTATATACTACACCCAGCCCAGTACTCATCCTACACTGCTTATATACTGCACCCAGCCCCAGTACTGATCATACACTGCTTATATTCTACACCCAGCCCAGTACTGATCCTACACTGCTTATATACTGCACCAGCCCCAGTACTGATCATACACTGCTTATATACTACACCCAGCCCAGTACTGATCATATACTGCTTATATACTGCACCCAGCCCCTATACTGATCATACACTGCTTATATACTACACCCAGCCCCAGTACTGATCATACACTGCTTATATACTACACCCGGCCCCAGTACTGATCATACACTGCTTATATACTACACCCAGCCCCAGTACTGATCATACACTGCTTATATACTGCACCCAGCCCCAGTACTGATCCTACACTGCTTATATACTGCACCCAGCCCCAGTACTGATCCTACACTGCTTATATGCTACACCCAGCCCCAGTACTGATCCTACACTGCTTATATACTACACCCAGCCCCAGTACTGATCATACACTGCTTATATACTACACCCAGCCCCAGTACTGATCCTACACTGCTTATATACTACACCCAGCCCAGTACTGATCCTACACTGCTTATATACTGCACCCAGCCCCAGTACTGATCATACACTGCTTATATACTACACCCAGCCCCTATACTGATCATACACTGCTTATATACTACACCCAGCCCCAGTACTGATCATACACTGCTTATATTCTACACCCAGCCCAGTACTGATCCTACACTGCTTATATACTGCACCCAGCCCCAGTACTGATCATACACTGCTTATATACTGCACCCAGCCCAGTACTGATCCTACACTGCTTATATACTGCACCCAGCCCCAGTACTGATCCTACATTGCTTATATACTACACCCAGCCACAGTACTGATCATACACTGCTTATATACTGCACCCAGCCCCAGTACTGATCCTACACTGGTTATATACTGCACCCAGCCCCAGTACTGATCATACACTGCTTATATACTGCATCCAGCCCCAGTACTGATCATACACTGCTTATATACTACACACAGCCCCAGTACTGATCATACACTGCTTATATACTACACCCAGCCCCAGTACTGATCATACACTGCTTATATACTACACCCAGCCCAGTACTGATCCTACACTGGTTATATACTGCACCCAGCCCCAGTACTGATCCTACATTGCTTATATACTACACCCATCCCAGTACTGATCCTACACTGCTTATATTCTACACCCAGCCCCAGTACTGATCCTACACTGCTTATATACTGCACCCAGCCCCAGTACTGATCATACACTGCTTATATACTGCCCCAGTACTGATCATACACTGCTTATATACTACACCCAGCCCCAGTACTGATCATACACTGCTTATATACTACACCCAGCCCCAGTACTGATCCTACACTGCTTATATACTACACCCAGCCCCAGTACTGATCATATACTACACCCAGCCCCAGTATTAATCATACACTGCTTATATACTGCACCCAGCCCCAGTACTGATCATACACTGCTTATATACTACACCCAGTCCCAGTACTGATCATACACTGCTTATATACTACACCCAGCCCCAGTACTGATCATACACTGCTTATATACTACACCCAGCCCCAGTACTGATCCTACACTGCTTATATACTGCACCCAGCCCAGTACTGATCATACACTGCTTATATACTACACCCAGCCCCAGTACTGATCATACACTGCTTATATACTACACCCAGCCCCTATACTGATCATACACTGCTTATATACTACACCCAGCCCCAGTACTGATCCTACACTGCTCATATACTGCACCCAGCCCCAGTACTGATCATACACTGCTTATATACTACACCCAGCCCCAGTACTGATAATACACTGCTTATATACTGCACCCAGCCCCAGTACTGATCCTACACTGCTTATATACTACACCCAGCCCCAGTACTGATCATACACTGCTTATATACTGCACCCAGCCCCATTACTGATCCTACACTGCTTATATGCTGCACCCAGCCCCAGTACTGATCATACACTGCTTATATGCTGCACCCAGCCCCAGTACTGATAATACACTGCTTATATACTGCACCCAGCCCCAGTACTGATCATATACTGCTTATATACTGCACCCAGCCCCAGTACTGATCCTACACTGCTTATATACTGCACCCAGCCCCTATACTGATTATACACTGCTTATATACTACACCCAGCCCCTATACTGATCATACACTGCTTATATACTACACCCAGCCCCAGAACTGATCATACACTGCTTATATACTGCACCCAGCCCCATTACTGATCATACACTGCTTATATACTACACCCAGCCCCAGTACTGATCATACACTGCTTATATACTACACCCAGCCCCAGTACTGATCCTACACTGCTTATATACTGCACCCAGCCCAGTACTGATCATACACTGCTTATATACTACACCCAGCCCCAGTGCTGATCCTACACTGCTTATATACTACACCCAGCCCCAGTACTAATCATACACTGCTTATATACTACACCCAGCCCCAGTACTGATCCTACACTGCTTATATACTACACCCAGCCCCAGTACTGATCATACACTGCTTATATACTACACCCAGCCCCTGTACTGATCCTACACTGCTTATATACTGCACCAGCCCCAGTACTGATCCTACACTGCTTATATTCTACACCCAGCCCCAGTACTGATCCTACACTGCTTATATACTACACCCAGCCCCAGTGCTGATCCTACACTGCTTATATACTACACCCGGCCCCAGTACTGATCATGCACTGCTTATATACTACACCCAGCCCCTATACTGATTATACACTGCACCCATCCCCAGTACTGGTCCTACACTGCTTATATACTGCACCCAGCCCCAGTACTGATCATACACTGCTTATATACTACACCCAGCCCCAGTACTGATCCTACACTGCTTATATACTACACCCAGCCCCAGTACTGATCATACACTGCTTATATACTACACCCAGCCCCAGTACTGATCCTACACTGCTTATATACTACACCCAACCCCAGTGCTGATCCTACACTGCTTATATACTACACCCGGCCGCAGTACTGATCATGCACTGCTTATATACTGCACCCAGCCCCAGTACTGATCCTACACTGCTTATATACTGCACCCAGCCCCAGTGCTGATCCTACACTGCTTATATACTACACCCGGCCCCAGTACTGATCATGCACTGCTTATATACTACACCCAGCCCCTATACTGATTATACACTGCACCCATCCCCAGTACTGGTCCTACACTGCTTATATACTGCACCCAGCCCCAGTACTGATCATACACTGCTTATATACTACACCCAGCCCCAGTACTGATCCTACACTGCTTATATACTACACCCAGCCCCAGTACTGATCATACACTGCTTATATACTACACCCAGCCCCTACACTGATCATACACTGCTTATATACTGCACCCAGCCCCAGTACTGATCCTACACTGCTTATATACTGCACCCAGCCCCAGTACTGATCCTACACTGCTTATATACTGCACCCAGCCCCAGTACTGATCCTACACTGCTTATATACTACACCCAGCCCCTATACTGATAATACACTGCTTATATACTACACCCAGCCCCTATACTGATCATACACTGCTTATATACTACACCCAGCCCCAGTACTGGTCATACACTGCTTATATACTACACCCAGCCCTAGTACTGATCATACACTGCTTATATACTACACCCAGCCCCAGTACTGATCCTACATTGCTTATATACTACACCCAGCCCCTATAATGATCCTACACTGCTTATACACTGCACCCAGCTCCAGTACTGATCCTACACTGCTTATATACTACACCCAGCCCCAGTACTGATCATACACTGCTTATATACTACACCCAGCCCCTATAATGATCCAACACTGCTTATACACTGCACCCAGCTCCAGTACTGATCATACACTGCTTATATACTACACCCAGCCCAGTACTCATCCTACACTGCTTATATACTGCACCCAGCCCCAGTACTGATCATACACTGCTTATATACTACACCCAGCCCCAGTACTGATCATACACTGCTTATATACTACACCCAGCCCCTATAATGATCCTACACTGCTTATACACTGCACCCAGCTCCAGTACTGATCATACACTGCTTATATACTACACCCAGCCCAGTACTCATCCTACACTGCTTATATTCTACACCCAGCCCAGTACTGATCCTACACTGCTTATATACTGCACCAGCCCCAGTACTGATCATACACTGCTTATATACTACACCCAGCCCAGTACTGATCATATACTGCTTATATACTGCACCCAGCCCCTATACTGTTTTCAATAGTTTTTTATGAAACAGTTTTGTAAAATAATAATATAATAATAACACAGACTCGCAGAGTCTCAACTTTTGCATTTCAGTAATACAATTAAACAAAGTATTAGACCAACATGGTCTTCAATAAATCTCACATTATATACCATTCATGATGTCTACACTCCTGCCAAATATATAGTATATAAATGTCTTCATTGCTAACATAGGTAACTATTCTTGACATCACTTTGCTTTATAGAGTACCTTAACATGGCCTCTATGGAAGAAAGATAAGAGAGAGAAAAACAAAACACACACAATAATCAAAAGAAGGATAAGGACGGGGGGAAGGAAAGGTGTAGGGTAGAAGGGTTTCCTAACCATCTCTATGTATTCACGAAAATGTGTGATTCCTCCATGGGTCCCAAATGGCATCAAATTTGTCTAATGTACCCGCCAGCAGATGTGTTAGGCGATCATTAACCATTATCCATGAAATCTTAGCGATCAACATATCCATAGACAACGTGGGTGTTCGCCAGGCCCTAGCGATAGTTATTTTAGCTGCCAGAAACACATATCGGAGAAATTTACGTGCGGGGGCCCGAACCTCCGGAATAGGACCGCATAGCAGAGCCGTAATCACATCCCTGGGGGGTTTGACTTGGATCACTGTGTTAATAAGCTGGTATACCTGGTTCCAAAAGGTGGCAACCACTGGACACTCCCATAGAATATGCATTAGTGTACCCTCCGCACCACATTGTCTAAAGCAGTGCTTATCCACCAATGGGTTAAATCGAGCTATACGAGTAGGGACCATATACCATCTCATTAATACCTTATAACCCGCTTCCACCAAGGATGTATTGATGGATAATTTCGAGGTCGTACAAGCCATCTCCCTCCACTGCTCCAATTCCACTCCCATGCCTAAATCGTGTTCCCATCGTGTCATGTAAGGGAGTTTACCTACCGGAGTAACCAGATCTGAATATATCGTGGATATTTTACGTCGTAGGCCAGAAAGCCAGCACAGCCGCTCAAAAGTGGTCAATGTACTGATGTCCCCCCTCCTGGATTTCCAGTCCAACAAGAAATGGTGTATCTGGATGTATCTAAAATGCTCCGATGGGGGCATCGAGTGTGAGTCCTTAAAGTAATCCAAAGTTCTGATGTCCCCCCCTATAAAGAAGTCCTTAATCCTGTAAAACCCCTTATTGAGCCACCACCGGAATTCCATTCTACGCAGACCCGGAGGAAAGGCAGAATTACCCGTGATGGTCATGAGCGGATTATGGTGTGATTTAATATGAAATCTCTTTCTAAGCGAGTCCCACAGCTGTAACATCTGAGAAAGCACAGGGGAGAGAACCGGAGGTCTGTCCGAGGACTCCATCCACAGTAACGTTTCCAGCGGGAAACTGGTACATGCGGCCGTTTCAATTTGCGTCCACTGGGGGCAGTATGGTCTCGCATACATATCTGTAAATTGCGCCAGACGTGCTGCATGATAGTATTGTTGGATATTGGGAACCCCCAGCCCCCCCGCAGTTTTAGGGGTAAATAAAGTTTGTCTCTGTATTCTCGGTCTTTTAGAACCCCAAATAAACGACATGATGAGCCCTTGGATTTGTCTAAGCGCCTTCTGAGGGACCACGATAGGGAGCGTGCGAAAATAATATAGCAATCTGGGCAAGATCGTCATTTTGATGGAGGCAATGCGCCCAAACCATGAGAGATTAAGAGGGGACCATCTAGTGAGATCTGTAGCTATTTGTTGAAAAAGTGGAGGGAAGTTGTCCTCGTAAAGGGACTCTATGGTGGGCGTCAATTTAATACCCAAATACGTCAATCTACGTGCATCCCAATGAAAATCAAAGTTAAGTTTTAGGAGCTTCACTACCCCGATTGGCAATGTAAGATTCATTGCCACCGACTTGGAGTGGTTGACCTTAAGCCCAGACAGCTTGCCAAACTGATCAAGAATATGAAAGAGATTCGGCAAGGATGTGAGAGGTGTCGATATGAAAAGCAGTATGTCATCCGCAAACAAGGCACATTTATGTTCTACTCCTCCCACCTTCACCCCCCTAATGTCGGGAGAATTTCGTATGAGGTTGGCCAACGGCTCAATAGCCAGCGCAAAGAGGGAAGGCGATAGTGGGCACCCCTGTCGCGTTCCTCTGCATATTGGAAAAGCTCCTGACATAAATCCCCTAGAATTTATTTTTGCTGTAGGAAGACAATATAAGATCTTAAGAATAGACAAAAAACCTGAACCGAAACCCATTCTCTCAAGTACATAAAACAAATAGTCCCAGGATAGCGAGTCAAAAGCTTTCTGAAGGTCAAGGCTTAATAACATACTTTGACGTCCGGAAGTACCATCCCACCCCGAGCGAACAGCTGAGATAATGTCCACAGCCCGTCTCGTCTGGTCCTCCGCCTGGCGGAGGGGTATAAATCCCGCCTGGTCCTTATGTATATATGTGGCAAGGAAGGAGTTCAATCTAACCGCCAGAATCTTTGTCATAATCTTAAGATCCACATCAAGAAGGGATATTGGGCGATAGTTGGCCTGGTCTGTATGATCCTTATGAGGCTTGGGAATAAGATGTATGTAAGCTAAATTCGAAAAAGGGGGCAAATTATTACCCTCCCGATAAGCATTAAACAATTCAACCATGTGCGGGGCCAAGACCTCCCTAAAATGTTTGTAATAACCTGCGGAAAACCCATCTGGCCCCGGGGCTTTGTGAGCCTTCAGATTTTTAATAACATCCAATACCTCCTCCAAACAAAATTCAGCATCCAGTGTTTCTCTATCCCCTTGGGAAAGTTTAGTAGGGAATGTTTTTCCCAGCAAGACCTTAGCCTTATTTTTATCAAACTGAGGTGGTGCTGAGTACAAAGCTGAATAAAAATCCTGAAAGGCCTTTACAACTTTTGTAGGATTCTGTGATAAAGATCCATCCGCCAATCGCAATTTCGGTGGTGTTGAGGTGTTAAATCGGGGCGTGAGGCGTCTAGAGAGTAATGTTCCAGTTTTATCCCCTTGTGTAAAAAACTTATGTTGTGACCAACGCAGACTTTTTTCCGCCCAACTTGTCAGACATAAATTTAATTCTGTTCTAGCTTCCGCTAATTTTGCTTTAATATCTGCTGAGGGGTCTGTTTTAAATTGCTTAGACAGATCCGCAAACTTCCTCTCCTTTAACGCCAGAACCTCCTTCAACCGTTTCTTATTACGCGAGGCTATCTGGATGAATTTCCCCCTAATCACTGCTTTGTGAGCCGCCCAATTGGACATAATTGAGGTGTCTGGTGCCTTATTAAGTAGAAAATATGTGTCCAAATCCCTTTGGATTTCTTTAACTATCTCCTGATCCGATAGTAGTGACTCATTCAATCTCCAAGAGGAGATAGGCGGTCTCCCACATAAATCTGACAGCCGAACCACAATCGGGTCATGATCAGACCAGGGTGTAGCCAAAATCCTAGCATCCGTGACCTTAGGGAGTAAGCTAGTTGACATCATAACATGATCAATACGGGTGTGGATATTATGGGCTGAGGAGAAATAAGTATAATCCCTTGCTGTGGGGTTAAAATCCCGCCAGACATCTATGACATCCACCGAATGGAAGAAACGTGCTACTTGTATGCTGGTTGACGTAGGAGGTATAAGTCGCACCCTGGATGCGTGAGATTTATCCATGGACGCGTCCAAGGCGATATTAGAATCCCCACCCATAATTATCGGGCCCTCTATCGATGAGTGGAGCTTGCGCCACATGCCTTGGAAGAACGCCGGTTGATTGGAGTTCGGGGCATAGTAGTTAATAAAGGTTATTGGAGATTCATGTAACAGACCCGAGACCAGGATGTACCTGCCATCCGGGTCAGATATCGTGTTGTGAGGTGTAAACGGGACCGACCGAGACAGCCATATGCCCACTCCCCTGTGCTTAGTAGAGGCACTAGCCAAAAATTTTTGTGAGTAGTGTCTATGAAAGTACGATGGAGCAGAGGAGGTAGAAAAATGCGTTTCCTGTAAAAATAGTATATCAACATGAGAGGATTTATAATACAAGAAAGCTTTTCGACGCTTGATTGGGGAATTAAGGCCCTGCACATTATGTGTGAGTAAACTAAAGGTTTTAGCAGATTCCATGGCCGCCATCATAGAGCAGGAGGTAGAGCCATGTGCATATTAGGATCCAGCCATAGAGACAAAGGTCAGAAATAGGAAAGACGGGAAAGGGAAGGGAGTAAAAGACAGAACAAAAATAAAACAGACACAAAGTATCAATAGTACCGAACATAGTCTACCGACTAGGCAGTCAAGAAAAGACTGCTAACAGGGGGACAGCAGACCGTCGTGAAGGCACAGCATTTCCGAAAATATATACCCAGACATTCAACCCCTTAACCTATATCAACCCTGAGCATAATAAGCATTCCCATGTTAAATATAAGTTAAAGCAAACTTTCATATTTTTAAAACAAAAAAAAAACAGACATATCTATAGCCAGAGTACCAACTCACTGCGAACTTGACCCATCAAGAACCTTCCTCGCCTTTTTTCGGGTCAGCTTATAAACAAATTTTCATTACTATAAGTGGGAGTCCAGAGAAGCAAAAAGAAATCCCCTCATCCACCCCAACGTATGGATCCCCGGCTCCCAGTCCGCTGAGAACTGCAACTGGCGGTATCCGGCTGAAACTCAGCATCAGTGCTGCTTGAAGACATCTCCGACCAATATGAAGAATAAAGAAAAAGAAAGAGAAAGAAACTATCTGCTTCTATAATCGGCCTCCTTTCCGTCATGTCGGATTCAATTGCTGCCGACGAGATTCCACCCTCTGTTCCCGAGGTAACTCTGGACGGCCTCCTTGGGTACGCCATATTGGTGACAACGGGGGATCCCGTATGGGGGGTCGGGAGGAGCTAGACTTATCCTGGGGTGGTAGAATATGTAAGTCCCTCAGCAGATCCTCTCCCTCCTGTAGCGTAGAGAAGCCATATTGCCTGTTATTGCGCATGAAGAGGAGACGAAATGGGAATGCCCACCGGTAAGGGATCGCATGGTGTTTGAGGGTCTGCAGGATAGGACGAAGCATCCGCCTTTTCTGAATGGTTTGGGGAGCCAAATCAGCAAATATCTGAACCGCTGTATTACAAATGGTGATCACCGGAAGCTTCCTAGCTCTTTCCATCACCTTCTCCTTAATCGAATAATAGTGGAGTTTCACTATAATATCTCTGGGAAGTCCATCCCTCCTCATGGCCGTCAAAGCTCTATGGGCCCGGTCAATTTCCATATGTGATTCTGATATATCAGGTATCAAGGTAGTGAGTAGCAGACGAACCACCACCGGTACCTCCGTCTGAGATTCCGGGACCCCTCTGATCCTGAAGTTATAGCGTCGGGATCGATTTTCCAGGTCCTCAATTCTGGTGTTCGCCTCCTCCAATTGCTCCTGCAGATCCTCCATAAATCTAGTATTCTGGTTAACTCTTGCAGTGACGGCGGTCATTTTGGTCTCAATAGCCTGCATATGCGCCCCCACTTTGTGTAAATCTTGGTGTACCGCGGCTATCTTGGAGCTTATTTCCCCCATCTGAGCTTGCATGGCTCTTGATATGCAGGAAAAGATGGCGTCCTCTGTTAATCCGGAAGTAATGGCCGGCGGCATGGGCGAGTGCTGTGGCACGTGAACGGGCACTGATTGCGGCAGTCCCAGGTCTGGGATCGGGCCCTCTCCTTGTAAATCCTCCTGTGCCTGCAATAGTGATGTGCTGCTATTTTCCCGCAGGAGCACAGGATAATCCTGTGATAACACCGCCGTGCTGGATTCTATCTGTGTCACCTGCTTCTGCTGCAGCAGGCCTTGCTCCGCCATGTTCGGCGCCGCCATCAGCATATCTGCCACGGACCTCTGAGCCTGGGTTTGCTTACCCCTTCTTCCACTCCCTCTGGCCATAGGTGGATGCCCGAACCTCTAAGGTACTTCTCCTTTCTTTTATGGGTCTCGATGTCTGCTGTTAGCGATATATATGCTGGATTGCCTTCACGAGGTGCGGAGCCTGGTTAGAACGCGTCCACCATGTTCAGCTGCGCGCATGCGCCCCCTCCAGCCCCTATACTGATCATACACTGCTTATATACTACACCCAGCCCCAGTACTGATCATACACTGCTTATATACTACACCCGGCCCCAGTACTGATCATACACTGCTTATATACTACACCCAGCCCCAGTACTGATCATACACTGCTTATATTCTACACCCAGCCCAGTACTGATCCTACACTGCTTATATACTGCACCCAGCCCCAGTACTGATCCTACACTGCTTATATGCTACACCCAGCCCCAGTACTGATCCTACACTGCTTATATACTACACCCAGCCCCAGTACTGATCATACACTGCTTATATACTACACCCAGCCCCAGTACTGATCCTACACTGCTTATATACTACACCCAGCCCAGTACTGATCCTACACTGCTTATATACTGCACCCAGCCCCAGTACTGATCATACACTGCTTATATACTACACCCAGCCCCTATACTGATCATACACTGCTTATATACTACACCCAGCCCCAGTACTGATCATACACTGCTTATATTCTACACCCAGCCCAGTACTGATCCTACACTGCTTATATACTGCACCCAGCCCCAGTACTGATCATACACTGCTTATATACTGCACCCAGCCCAGTACTGATCCTACACTGCTTATATACTGCACCCAGCCCCAGTACTGATCCTACATTGCTTATATACTACACCCAGCCCCAGTACTGATCATACACTGCTTATATACTGCACCCAGCCCCAGTACTGATCCTACACTGGTTATATACTGCACCCAGCCCCAGTACTGATCATACACTGCTTATATACTGCATCCAGCCCCAGTACTGATCATATACTGCTTATATACTACACCCAGCCCCAGTACTGATCCTACACTGCTTATATACTGCACCCAGCCCCTATACTGATCATACACTGCTTATATACTACACCCAGCCCAGTACTGATCATATACTGCATCCAGCCCCAGTACTGATCATACACTGCTTATATACTACACCCAGCCCAGTACTGATCCTACACTGGTTATATACTGCACCCAGCCCCAGTACTGATCCTACACTGCTTATATACTACACCCAGCCCAGTACTGATCCTACACTGCTTATATACTACACCCAGCCCCAGTACTGATCATACACTGCTTATATACTACACCCAGCCCAGTACTGATCATATACTGCATCCAGCCCCAGTACTGATCATACACTGCTTATATACTACACCCAGCCCAGTACTGATCCTACACTGGTTATATACTGCACCCAGCCCCAGTACTGATCCTACACTGCTTATATACTACACCCAGCCCAGTACTGATCCTACACTGCTTATATTCTACACCCAGCCCCAGTACTGATCCTACACTGCTTATATACTGCACCCAGCCCCAGTACTGATCATACACTGCTTATATACTGCCCCAGTACTGATCATACACTGCTTATATACTACACCCAGCCCCAGTACTGATCATACACTGCTTATATACTACACCCAGCCCCAGTACTGATCCTACACTGCTTATATACTACACCCAGCCCCAGTACTGATCATATACTACACCCAGCCCCAGTATTAATCATACACTGCTTATATACTGCACCCAGCCCCAGTACTGATCATACACTGCTTATATACTACACCCAGTCCCAGTACTGATCATACACTGCTTATATACTACACCCAGCCCCAGTACTGATCATACACTGCTTATATACTACACCCAGTCCCAGTACTGATCCTACACTGCTTATATACTACACCCAGCCCCAGTACTGATCCTACACTGCTTATATACTGCACCCAGCCCAGTACTGATCATACACTGCTTATATACTACACCCAGCCCCAGTACTGATCATACACTGCTTATATACTACACCCAGCCCCTATACTGATCATACACTGCTTATATACTACACCCAGCCCCAGTACTGATCCTACACTGCTCATATACTGCACCCAGCCCCAGTACTGATCATACACTGCTTATATACTACACCCAGCCCCAGTACTGATCATACACTGCTTGTATACTGCACCCAGCCCCAGTACTGATAATACACTGCTTATATACTACACCCAGCCCCAGTACTCATACACTGCTTATATACTACACCCAGCCCCAGTACTGATCATACACTGCTTATATACTACACCCAGCCCCAGTACTGATCCTACACTGCTTATATACTGCACCCAGCCCCAGTACTGATCCTACACTGCTTATATACTGCACCCAGCCCCAGTACTGATCATACACTGCTTATATACTGCACCCAGCCCCAGTACTGATCCTACACTGCTTATATACTGCACCCAGCCCCAGTACTGATCATACACTGCTTATATACTGCACCCAGCCCCAGTACTGATCCTACACTGCTTATATGCTACACCCAGCCCCAGTACTGATCATACACTGCTTATATACTGCACCCAGCCCCTATACTGATCATATACTGCTTATATACTGCACCCAGCCCCAGTACTGATCCTACACTGCTTATATACTGCACCCAGCCCCTATACTGATTATACACTGCTTATATACTACACCCAGCCCCTATACTGATCCTACACTGCTTATATACTACACCCAGCCCCAGTACTGATCATACACTGCTTATATACTACACCCAGCCCAGTTCTGATCATACACTTCTTATATACTGCACCCAGCCCCAGTACTGATCATACACTGCTTATATACTACACCCAGCCCCAGTACTGATCCTACACTGATTATATACTGCCCCAGTACTGATCATACACTGCTTATATACTACACCCAGCCCCAGTACTGATCATACACTGCTTATATACTACACCCAGCCCCTATACTGATCATACACTGCTTATATACTACACCCAGCCCCAGTACTGATCCTACACTGCTTATATACTGCTTATATACTACACCCAGCCCCAGTTCTGATCATACACTGCTTATATACTGCATCCAGCCCAGTACTGATCCTACACTGCTTATATACTGCACCCAGCCCCACTACTGATCATACACTGCTTATATACTGCACCCAGCCCCAGTACTGATCATACATTGCTTATATACTGCACCAGCCCCAGTACTGATCCTGCACTGCTTATATACTACACCCAACCCCACTACTGATCCTACACTGCTTATATACTGCACCCAGCCCCAGTACTGATCATACACTGCTTATATACTACACCCAGTCCCAGTACTGATCCTACACTGCTTATATACTACACCCAGCCCCAGTACTGATCCTACACTGCTTATATACTGCACCCAGCCCAGTACTGATCATACACTGCTTATATACTACACCCAGCCCCAGTACTGATCATACACTGCTTATATACTGCACCCAGCCCCAGTACTGATCATACACTGCTTATATACTGCACCCAGCCCCAGTACTGATCATACACTGCTTATATACTGCACCCAGCCCCAGTACTGATCATACACTGCTTATATACTACACCCAGCCCCAGTACTGATCCTACATTGCTTATATACTACACCCAGCCCCAGTACTGATCATACACTGCTTATATACTGCACCCAGCCCCAGTACTGATCATACACTGCTTATATACTACACCCAGCCCCAGTACTGATCATACACTGCTTATATACTGCACCCAGCACCAGTACTGATCATACACTGCTTATATACTACACCCAGCCCCAGTACTGATCATACACTGCTTATATACTACACCCAGCCCCAGTACTGATCATACACTGCTTATATACTACACCCAGCCCAGTACTGATCATACACTGCTTATATACTACACCCAGCCCCAGTACTGATCATACACTGCTTATATACTACACCCAGCCCCAGTACTGATCCTACACTGCTTATATACTGCACCAGCCTCAGTACTGATCATACACTGCTTATATACTACACCCAGCCCCAGTACAGATCATACACTGCTTATATACTACACCCAGCCCCAGTGCTGATCGTACACTGCTTATATACTGCACCAGCCCCAGTACTGATCATACACTGCTTATATACTACACCCAGCCCCAGTACAGATCATACACTGCTTATATACTACACCCAGCCCCAGTGCTGATCCTACACTGCTTATATACTGCTCCAGCCCCAGTACTGATCATACACTGCTTATATACTGCTCCAGCCCCAGTACTGATCATACACTGCTTATATACTACACCCAGCCCCAGTACTAATCATACTCTGCTTATATACTACACCCAGCCCCAGTGCTGATCCTACACTGCTTATATACTACACCCAGCCCCAGTACTGATCATATACTGCACCCAGCCCCAGTACTGATCATACACTGCTTATATACTACACCCAGCCCCAGTACTGATCATACACTGCTTATATACTGCACTAAGCCCCTATACTGATCATACACTGCTTATATACTGCACCCAGCCCCTATACTGATCATACACTGCTTATATACTACACCCAGCTCCAGTACTGATCATACACTGCTTATATACTGCACCCAGCCCCAGTACTAATCATACACTGCTTATATACTACACCAGCCCCAGTACTGATCATATACTGCTTATATACTGCAACAGCCCCAGTACTGATCATACACTGCTTATATACTACACCCAGCCCCAGTACTGATCATACACTGCTTATATACTGCACCCAGCCCCTATACTGATCATACACTGCTTATATACTGCACCCAGCCCCAGTACTGATCATACACTGCTTATATACTGCACCCAGCCCCTATACTGATCATACACTGCTTATATACTACACCCAGCCCCAGTACTGATCCTACACTGCTTATATACTACACCCGGCCCCAGTCCTGATCCTACACTGCTTATATACTACACCCAGCCCCAGTACTCATACACTGCTTATATACTACACCCAGCTCCAGTACTGATCATACACTGCTTATATACTGCACCCAGCCCCAGTACTGATCATACACTGCTTATATACTACACCCAGCTCCAGTACTGATCATACACTGCTTATATACTACACCCAGCCCCAGTACTGATCATACACTGCTTATATACTACACCCAGCCCCAGTACTGATCATACACTGCGTATAAACTGCACCCAGCCCCAGTACTGATCATACACTGCTTATATACTACACCCAGCCCCAGTACTGATCATACACTGCTTATATACTGCACCCAGCCCCAGTACTGATCATACACTGCTTATATACTGCACCCAGCCCCAGTACTGATCCTACACTGCTTATATACTACACCCAGCCCCAGTACTGATCATACACTGCTTATATACTGCACCCAGCCCCAGTACTGGTCATACACTGCTTATATACTACACCCAGCCCCTGTACTGATCCTACACTGCTTATATACTGCACCCAGCCCCAGTACTGATCCTACACTGCTTATATACTACACCCAGCCCCTATACTGATCCTACACTGCTTATATACTACACCCAGCCGCAGTACTGATCCTACACTGCTTGTATACTACACCCAGCCCCAGTACTGATCCTACACTGCTTATATACTACACCCAGCCCCAGTACTGATCATACACTGCTTATATACTGCACCCAGCCCCAGTACTGATCATACACTGCTTATATACTACACCCGGCCCCAGTACTGATCCTACACTGCTTATATACTGCACCCAGCCCCAGTACTGATCCTACACTGCTTATATACTACACCCAGCCCCAGTACTGATCATACACTGCTTATATACTACGCCCAGCCCCAGTACTGATCATACACTGCTTATATACTGCACCCAGCCCAGTACTGATCATACACTGCTTATATACTACACCCAGCCCCAGTACTGATCATACACTGCTTATATACTACACCCAGCCCCAGTACTGATCATACACTGCTTATATACTGCAACAGCCCCAGTACTGATCCTACACTGCTTATATACTACACCCAGCCCCAGTACTGATCATACACTGCTTATATACTACGCCCAGCCCCAGTACTGATCATACACTGCTTATATACTGCACCCAGCCCAGTACTGATCATACACTGCTTATATACTACACCCAGCCCCAGTACTGATCATACACTGCTTATATACTGCACCCAGCCCCAGTGCTGATCCTACACTGCTTATATACTACACCCAGCCCCAGTACTGATCCTACACTGCTTATATACTACACCCAGCCCAGTACTGATCATACACTGCTTATATACTACACCCAGCCCCTATACTGATCCTACACTGCTTATATACTACACCCAGCCCCTATACTGATCCTACACTGCTTATATACTACACCCAGCCCCAGTACTGATCATACACTGCTTATATACTACACCCAGCCCAGTACTGATCATACACTGCTTATATACTGCACCCAGCCCCAGTACTGATCATACACTGCTTATATACTACACCCAGCCCCAGTACTGATCCTACACTGCTTATATACTGCCCCAGTACTGATCATACACTGCTTATATACTACACCCAGCCCCTATACTGATCCTACACTGCTTATATACTACACCCAGCGCCAGTACTGATCCTACACTGCTTATATACTGCACCCAGCCCCAGTACTGATCATACACTGCTTATATACTGCCCCAGTACTGATCATACACTGCTTATATACTACACCCAGCCCCTATACTGATCCTACACTGCTTATATACTACACCCAGCGCCAGTACTGATCCTACACTGCTTATATACTGCACCCAGCCCCAGTACTGATCATACACTGCTTATATACTACACCCAGCTCCAGTACTGATCATACACTGCTTATATACTACACCCAGCCCAGTACTGATCATACACTGCTTATATACTACACCCAGCCCCAGTACTGATCATACACTGCTTATATACTACACCCAGCCCCTATACTGATCCTACACTGCTTATATACTACACCCAGCCCCAGTACTGATCATACACTGCTTATATACTGCACCCAGCCCCAGTACTGATCATACACTGCTTATATACTACACCCAGCCCCAGTACTGATCATACACTGCTTATATACTACACCCAGCCCCAGTACTGATCCTACACTGCTTATATACTACACCCAGCCCAGTACTGATCATACACTGCTTATATACTACACCCAGCCCCTATACTGATCCTACACTGCTTATATACTACACCCAGCCCCTATACTGATCCTACACTGCTTATATACTACACCCAGCCCCAGTACTGATCATACACTGCTTATATACTGCACCCAGCCCCAGTACTGATCATACACTGCTTATATACTGCACCCAGCCCCAGTACTGATCATACACTGCTTATATACTGCCCCAGTACTGATCATACACTGCTTATATACTACACCCAGCCCCTATACTGATCCTACACTGCTTATATACTACACCCAGCGCCAGTACTGATCCTACACTGCTTATATACTGCACCCATCCCCTATACTGATCCTACACTGCTTATATACTGCACCCAGCCCCAGTACTGATCTTACACTGCTTATATACTGCACCCAGCCCCAGTACTCATACACTGCTTATATACTACACCCAGCCCCAGTACTGATCATACACTGCTTATATACTACACCCAGTACTGATCATACACTGCTTATATACTACACCCAGCCCCAGTACTGATCCTACACTGCTTATATACTACACCCAGCTCCAGTACTGATCATACACTGCTTATATACTGCATCCAGCCCAGTACTGATCATACACTGCTTATATACTGCACCCAGCCCCAGTACTGATCATACACTGCTTATATACTGCACCCAGCCCCAGTACTGATCATACACTGCTTATATACTACACCCAGCTCCAGTACTGATCATACACTGCTTATATACTACACCCAGCCCCAGTACTGATCATACACTGCTTATATACTGCACCCAGCCCCAGTGCTGATCATACACTGCGTATAAACTGCACCCAGCCCCAGTACTGATCATACACTGCTTATATACTACACCCAGCCCCAGTACTGATCATACACTGCTTATATACTGCACCCAGCCCCAGTACTGGTCATACACTGCTTATATACTACACCCAGCCCCTGTACTGATCCTACACTGCTTATATACTGCACCCAGCCCCAGTACTGATCCTACACTGCTTATATACTACACCCAGCCCCTATACTGATCCTACACTGCTTATATACTACACCCAGCCGCAGTACTGATCCTACACTGCTTGTATACTACACCCAGCCCCAGTACTGATCCTACACTGCTTATATACTACACCCAGCCCCAGTACTGATCATACACTGCTTATATACTGCACCCAGCCCCAGTACTGATCATACACTGCTTATATACTACACCCAGCCCCAGTACTGATCCTACACTGCTTATATACTACACCCAGCCCCAGTACTGATCATACACTGCTTATATACTACACCCAGCCCCAGTACTGATCATACACTGCTTATATACTGCACCCAGCCCCAGTACTGATCCTACACTGCTTATATACTACACCCAGCCCCAGTACTGATCATACACTGCTTATATACTGCACCCAGCCCCAGTACTGGTCATACACTGCTTATATACTACACCCAGCCCCTGTACTGATCCTACACTGCTTATATACTGCACCCAGCCCCAGTACTGATCCTACACTGCTTATATACTGCACCCAGCCCCAGTACTGATCCTACACTGCTTATATACTACACCCAGCCCCTATACTGATCCTACACTGCTTATATACTACACCCAGCCCCAGTACTGATCCTACACTGCTTGTATACTACACCCAGCCCCAGTACTGATCCTACACTGCTTATATACTACACCCAGCCCCAGTACTGATCATACACTGCTTATATACTGCACCCGGCCCCAGTACTGATCATACACTGCTTATATACTACACCCGGCCCCAGTACTGATCCTACACTGCTTATATACTACACCCGGCCCCAGTACTGATCCTACACTGCTTATATACTGCACCCAGCCCCAGTACTGATCCTACACTGCTTATATGCTACACCCAGCCCCTATACTGATCCTACACTGCTTATATACTACACCCAGCCCCAGTACTGATCCTACACTGCTTATATACTACACCCAGCCCCAGTACTGATCCTACACTGCTTGTATACTACACCCAGCCCCAGTACTGATCCTACACTGCTTATATACTACACCCAGCCCCAGTACTGATCATACACTGCTTATATACTACACCCAGCCCCAGTACTGATCATACACTGCTTATATACTACACCCAGCCCCAGTACTGATCCTACACTGCTTATATACTGCACCCAGCCCCAGTACTGATCCTACACTGCTTATATACTACACCCAGCCCCAGTACTGATCCTACACTGCTTATATACTACACCAGCCCCAGTACTGATCCTACACTGCTTAAATACTGCACCCAGCCCCAGTACTGATCATACACTGCTTATTTACTACACCCAGCCCCAGTACTGATCCTACACTGCTTATATACTGCACCCAGCCCCAGTACTGATCATACACTGCTTATATACTACACCCAGCCCCAGTACTGATCATACACTGCTTATATACTGCACCCAGCCCAGTACTGATCATACACTGCTTATATACTGCACCCAGCCCCTATACTGATCCTACACTGCTTATATACTACACCCAGCCCCAGTACTGATCATACACTGCTTATATATTACACCCAGCCCCAGTACTGATCATACACTGCTTATATACTGCACCAGCCCCAGTACTGATCTTACACTGCTTATATACTATACCCAGCCCCACTGCTGATCCTACACTGCTTATATACTGCACCCAGCCCCAGTACTGATCCTTCACTGCTTATGTACTACACCCAGCCCCAGTACTGATTATACACTGCTTATATACTATACCCAGCCCCACTGCTGATCCTACACTGCTTATATACTGCACCCAGCCCCAGTACTGATTATACACTGCTTATATACTATACCCAGCCCCACTGCTGATCCTACACTGCTTATATACTGCACCCAGCCCCAGTACTGATCCTTCACTGCTTATGTACTACACCCAGCCCCAGTACTGATTATACACTGCTTATATACTATACCCAGCCCCACTGCTGATCCTACACTGCTTATATACTGCACCCAGCCCCAGTACTGATTATACACTGCTTATATACTATACCCAGCCCCACTGCTGATCCTACACTGCTTATATACTGCACCCAGCCCCAGTACTGATCATACACTGCTTATATACTACACCCAGCCCCAGTACTGATCCTACACTGCTTATATACTACACCCGGCCCCAGTCCTGATCCTACACTGCTTATATACTACACCCAGCTCCAGTACTCATACACTGCTTATATACTACACCCAGCCCCAGTACTGATCATACACTGCTTATATACTACACCCAGCCCCAGTACGGATCATACACTGCTTATATACTGCAACAGCCCCAGTACTGATCCTACACTGCTTATATACTGCACCCAGCCCCTATACTGATCCTACACTGCTTATATACTACACCCAGCCCCAGTACTGATCATACACTGCTTATATATTACACCCAGCCCCAGTACTGATCATACACTGCTTATATACTGCACCAGCCCCAGTACTGATCTTACACTGCTTATATACTATACCCAGCCCCACTGCTGATCCTACACTGCTTATATACTGCACCCAGCCCCAGTACTGATCCTTCACTGCTTATGTACTACACCCAGCCCCAGTACTGATTATACACTGCTTATATACTATACCCAGCCCCACTGCTGATCCTACACTGCTTATATACTGCACCCAGCCCCAGTACTGATTATACACTGCTTATATACTATACCCAGCCCCACTGCTGATCCTACACTGCTTATATACTGCACCCAGCCCCAGTACTGATCCTTCACTGCTTATGTACTACACCCAGCCCCAGTACTGATTATACACTGCTTATATACTATACCCAGCCCCACTGCTGATCCTACACTGCTTATATACTGCACCCAGCCCCAGTACTGATTATACACTGCTTATATACTATACCCAGCCCCACTGCTGATCCTACACTGCTTATATACTGCACCCAGCCCCAGTACTGATCATACACTGCTTATATACTACACCCAGCCCCAGTACTGATCCTACACTGCTTATATACTACACCCGGCCCCAGTCCTGATCCTACACTGCTTATATACTACACCCAGCTCCAGTACTCATACACTGCTTATATACTACACCCAGCCCCAGTACTGATCATACACTGCTTATATACTACACCCAGCCCCAGTACGGATCATACACTGCTTATATACTGCAACAGCCCCAGTACTGATCCTACACTGCTTATATACTACACCCAGCCCCAGTACTGATCATACACTGCTTATATACTGCACCCAGCCCCAGTACTGATCATACACTGCTTATATACTACACCCAGCCCCAGTACTAATCATACACTGCTTATATACTACACCCAGCCCCTATACTGATCCTACACTGCTTATATACTACACCCAGCCCCAGTACTGATCATACACTGCTTATATACTACACCCAGCCCCAGTACTGATCATACACTGCTTATATAATACACCATGCCCATATACCGGTCCTTCACTGTTCTCACTAGATGCCCAGACCAGGACTGACCCTATATTGCACTCAGCCCCAGTAATGATCTTATACTTTATTCTACCATGTTGCGCCCCATTTGTCCTGGCACTATACTCTATGGCTACTTTTTGCATTTCACACCCTTTTTCTACTGAGAGCACTGCCCTGTTCTTCTGTCTGGGTTATGCCCTGCCCCATGCCCTCTGGTGGCCTTTGAGACTGCACCCAACTCTAAGCTTTTACCTGGCACACCCTCTCCCCAATTCATCCCTGTAGTAAGTGAGAAGGTTGCTGGGTACGATGCTGTTGTGAGAATCAGGTAAGGAGAACTCGAGATCTCTGGCCTTATTTGTGTTAGTTTTTTGGGTTGGGGCAGGGCAGGTTTTGGGGGCAGGTTTTGGGGCCCGGTTTTCTTTCGGGCTGCCATGATTGGAGCTTCCCTTTCCTTCTCTTTATGAATAGATGTATGTTGTGATCGGTCTCCATTGGCGTGACCGTGGATGCTACGCTGTGTGTCACAATAAATTGCATGACGTGTTGTGGATAAGTTTATCATTATTACCCAGCGTCTGAGGGGTGGGGGTCGCTGATCACACACAGGAACCCCCTGCTCTTCCTGTGCTCCACACTTGTTATTACTCCACAAATGCACATGGAACAGGAAGGAGCAGATGAAATAAGTGAGGTAGGCGCAGTGCTATGTCCGCCCTTCTCTCTCCCAATAACCAAGTCTTCCCTTCCAGTGATGTAGTGACTCCCAGCTCTGGATTGTTCGGAATGGCTTCCTCTGCTCTCCCTGGAGAATGTCCTGCAGCTCCACAAGACCACAGCTTTCCGTATAATTCCCGGTCTCCCTTCTTCTCCCAGGATCGCGTGGCCATTGGTGGGTATCTCTGTTGTCAGCACATTTCCATCATAGAGCCCCGTATGGATATTTTATACGTGGTCCCAGTCTACTCGGTGTGTACGAGTCACCTGGCTGCAGGTCTTCTCCTTCCAGTTCCCCAGCCTGTGTATTTGGTTAATTGCAGCCTGGCTGGGAACATTCATTTACATGGGCGCTAAGTGCTGGTCTATGGGGTGGGATCACCATGTCATTGCACCCGGTGCTGACTCTGGGTCAGTGGTGCCGTCCCTCGCTGGCTGTTTTTAAGGTCTATTGTGCGGTAGTTGTGGGTTGGTGAGATGTGCGCTTGTGTTACCTGCCTTGTCTGCCCCCTCCTGTTGAATTTCAGCTATGCCAGATATGTATGCAGGTCTTTTCTCGCACCATCTCCTGTCATATCTATCTCATGCAGACCACTGGGCCGAGCCCCCAATAATCATCCCTTTTACTTCTCAACTTGTATAGGCATTGACGAGCCTGTCGGGATGCAGAGTGCGGGGATTTTGGACAAGGACTTTGTTCTTGTAGAGCATGGATTTGAGTACACGGCTAAAGATGGCAGCATTATCTCTATAAAGCCTCATGAGCGTTACCTTCTCCTGAAGAGGACCAATGAGCACTGGTGGCATGTCTGTCGAGACCACAAGTCCAAGCCTTTCTATATCCCTGCAAAGTACGTCAAGGTCCTGTCCTCCATCAGCCGGGGCTCCCACGGGACTGACCGTTCTCGGGAGAGGTCAGAAGATCTGGCAGAACACACACCTTGTACTCAGTACAGCTACACATTTGTGCCCGCTGACTTACACAACACTTCTATTATTTCTTTGCCATCTCCTAGTGCCCAGGGAGGGGTAGCATTGACCGATCTACTCGAGATGGGCCCTGCCAGTGCAGCCTCGGGCAATGTGCAGCATCTACTCACGACAGGATCATCTCGCTCTTTACTTGACCTATCACAGCTGAGATGCAATGCAGCAACAGAGCAGAGAAGGTCACGCGACAGTGTGAACACTGACCACAAGCTGGGCCCACTAAGAACCTTCCACAACTCCAAGAAAGTCTCGGATCCCTTAAAGCGCATCAGTTTTATGTGGCCCCCAGACTTGCAGCCCAGGATTAGACCCTCACAGTCTCTGAATGATCTGCAGCTCATAAAGTCTGCGCCACCCTCCTCTATTCAGCCGACACCGGACACCGTCAAGATACCGGGGATCCAGCTTCACATGGAGGAACTGCTGTCCGTTCAGCATAGCAATGTGGCCGGCTCCGACAGCTGCTCCGCACTGGAAAAGGTAATTCCATGAGGAAGGGGGGACAACAAATGTGCTAATGGGGGCTGGTGGTGGTCTTGAGTGAAGTCAAGGCCACATCTGAGACCGCACGTAGTAACTTCCCTACTGTAGGTTCATGTTAACGTGATCAGATAGTGGGCTTGCTGTGACCGGCCATGTACATAGTGATGTCGGTGACCACCATGGCCATCATTCTCTCTATAATTCAGCAATTGCGTGGATGAATATTGTCTGAAGTGGGTGCTGACTCTGTACCAACAATAGACTTTAGAGTTCACAAGAGTTTCCCTAGGGCCGACACCGCCATGTTCCAGGAGCCGCACATCCCTCCACTCTACAGGAGGTTCTTTTTGTGATGCAAATCCACTCAGGTGTGTGTGTGTGTGTGTGTGTGTGTAGATATAATGTATGTAATGTAATACAGAACGCAGGTCGGTGTGTGTGTGTGTTTGTGTAGCTATAATGTATGAAATTTAATACGGAACGCAGGTCGGTGTGTGTATATGTTATGTAATACAGAGCGTGTGTGTGTGTTTGTGTAGATATAATGTATGTAATGTAATACAGAACGCAGGTCGGTGTGTGTGTGTTATGTAATACAGAGCGTGTGTGTGTGTGTGTGTGTGTGTGTGCGCGCGTGTATATATGTGTGTGTGTGTGTGTGTGTGTGTGTGTGTGTGATATTTAGTACTAGAGTAGATTTTAGCATTTATTCTGCATTGATTCCAGGCAATTATTGTGACAATTGTTCTGAAATTCCTAAATGGTAGTGATCGTCGCCCGGTGTAAACCTCCTTCTGTAATGATAACAATCCAACCGGCCATGAGCTGTAATTGGGGCGTCTACAGACCGGATCTAATCCCAAGGAGAGATATTTACTGGTCCTGGTACAAGGAGACCTACCAGAAATATTTATAGCAGGCAGGACATTCAAAATGACTGAGATTCTGATGTCTGCCAGCTGACACTTATGGGGGACCTCTGCTTGTCCCTGTGATCTGCGACTATCACTGTTATGGGAGATGAGTGGCTCACACTTATATGTTATCCATGGTTGTCACTGTTATGGGAATCTGTAGCTCACACACTTATGGGGAATACATGGTTGCCACTGTTATGTGGAAATCTGTGTCTGACACTGTTATGGAGGATCTATAGCTATCGCTGTTATTGAAGATCTTTAGCTGTCACTATTATGGGGGTCTGTGGCTCACACAATTAAGTGATCTGTGGCTGGCACTGTTATGGGGGATCTATGACTATTAATGTTAGGGGAGATCCCTGTTCAGATAGAGCGGCTCCATGTTGTTGCAGTATCCTCTTGTGTCACGGCTGTCTCCAGCGACCTTTCCTTCCTCCCGGAGACCATGGTCTTTTTCTATACAGATGTCATTTCCTCTCTGCCAGATGGAGAGTTCCTGCAATTGTTCAGAAGTTGAAGATCCAGGGAAGTAGAACTCTCACCCTCTGGATTTACCACGCACGTCACTAATTGTTCTGACCAGATCTGTAAAGAGGAGATGAGGGACGTGTGACATCAGATCTAGGGATGTTGGCTGGCAGTGATCGCTGCATGAGATGATTAGACATGGATGACGCCGCTCTCCTCCGGGTGCAGGTTAGCTGGCAGTGATCGCTGTGTGAGATGATTAGACATGGATGATGCCGCTCTACTTCCGGTGCAGGTTGGCTGCAGTGATCGGCGTCATCCACGTCTAATCATCTCACGCAGCAATCACTGCCAGCTAACCTGCACCCGGAGGAGAGCGGCGTCATCCATGTCTAATCATCTCATGCAGCGTTCTCACCAGGTGCAGGTTGGCTGGCAGTGATCGCTGCGTGAGATGATTAGACACGGGTGGCGACGCTCTCCTCTGGGTGCAGGTTGGCTGGCAGTGATCGCTGCATGAGATGATTAGACACGGGTGGCGACGCTCTCCTCTGGGTGCAGGTTGGCTGGCAGTGATCGCTGTGTGAGATGATTAGACATGGATGATGCCGCCCTCCTCTGGATGCCGGTTGGCTGGCAGTGATCGCTGTGTGAGATGATTAGATATGGGTGGCGCCGCTCTCCTCTGGGTGCAGGTTTGCAGTGATCGCTGTGTGAGATGATTAGACATGGATGATGCCCCCCTCCTCTGGGTGCAGGTTGGCTGGCAGTGATCGCTGTGTGAGATGATTAGACATGGATGACGCCGCTCTCACCGGATGCAGGTTGGCTGGCAGTGATCGCTGCGTGAGATGATTTAGACGTGGGTGGCGCCGTTCTCCGGGTGCAGGCTGGCAGTGATCGCTGCGTGAGATGATTAGACATGGGTGGCGCCGTTCTCCTCCGGGTGCGGGCTGGCAGTGATCGCTGCGTGAGATGATTAGACACGGGTGGCGCCGCTCTCCTCCGGGTGCAGGTTGGCAGTGATCGCTGCCTGAGATGATTAGACATGGGTGGCGCCGCTCTCCTCCGGGTGCAGGTTTGCAGTGATCGCTGTGTGAGATGATTAGATATGGGTGGCGCCGCTCTCCTCCGGGTGCAGGTTTGCAGTGATCGCTGTGTGAGATGATTAGACATGGGTGGCGCCGTTCTCCTCCGGGTGCGGGCTGGCAGTGATCGCTGCGTGAGATGATTAGACACGGGTGGCGCCGCTCTCCTCCGGGTGCAGGTTGGCAGTGATCGCTGTGTGAGATGATTAGATATGGGTGGCGCCGCTCTCCTCCGGGTGCAGGTTTGCAGTGATCGCTGTGTGAGATGATTAGACATGGATGATGCCCCCCTCCTCTGGGTGCAGGTTGGCTGGCAGTGATCGCTGTGTGAGATGATTAGACATGGATGATGCCGCCCTCCTCTGGGTGCAGGTTGGCTGGCAGTGATCGCTGCGTGAGATTAGACATGGATGACGCCGCTCTCACCGGATGCAGGTTGGCTGGCAGTGATCGCTGCGTGAGATGATTTAGACGTGGGTGGCGCCGCTCTCCTCCGGGTGCAGGCTGGCAGTGATCGCTTCCTGAGATGATTAGACATGGGTGGCGCCGTTCTCCTCCAGGTGCAGGCTGGCAGTGATCTCTGCGTGAGATGATTAGACATGGGTGGCGCCGCTCTCCTCCGGGTGCAGGTTGGCAGTGATCGCTGCCTGAGATGATTAGACATGGGTGGCGCCGCTCTCCTCCGGGTGCAGGTTGGCTGGCAGTGATCGCTGCGTGAGATGATTAGACATGGGTGGCGCCGCTCTCCTCCGGGTGCAGGTTGGCTCGCAGTGATCGCTGCGTGAGATGATTAGACATGGGTGGCGCCGCTCTCCTCCGGGTGCAGGCTGGCAGTGATCGCTGCGTGAGATGTTTAGACATGGGTGGCGCCGCTCTCCTCCGGGTGCAGGCTGGCAGTGATCGCTGCGTGAGATGATTAGACATGGATGGCGCCGCTCTCCTCCGGGTGCAGGCTGGCAGTGATCGCTGCGTGAGATGATTAGACATGGATGGCGCCGCTCTCCTCCGGGTGCAGGTTGGCAGTGATCGCTGCGTGAGATGATTAGACATGGGTGGCGCCGCTCTCCTCCGGGTGCAGGTTGGCAGTGATCGCTGCCTGAGATAATTAGACATGGGTGGCGCTGCTCTCCTCCGGGTGCAGGTTGGCAGTGATCGCTGCCTGAGATAATTAGACATGGGTGGCGCTGCTCTCCTCCGGGTGCAGGTTGGCTGGCAGTGATCGCTGCGTGAGATGATTAGATGTGGATGGCGCCGCTCTCCTCCGGGTGCAGGTTTTTGGTATTCAAGTGAAAGGGACTTAGATGCGATACCAGACCCAGCCATGGACGGGAGGGGCGCTGTTTCTGGAATAAAGCAGACCTGTTTTTCTAATCCTATACACCCAGTTTAAGTGTAAGGGGACAGTTACTTTTCTACATGGGCTATGCGATTCCTCACGGTTCTTTATCTGATTTTACAGTATGTCCAGATCGGTGTGATAAATATAAATTCCTGCAGATTATTGCTGAAATCTCTGTAGCTCTGCAGATTTCATTGTGGCACGTGAGCAGCAGGGGGCGCTGGGGGAGGGGTGTGCTCTACCTGAGCAGTGAAGCCGATTAAAGTCGTCCTGGGCTGTAAGGGTCTGTTCACACGGCAGCGTCCAATACGGCTGATATTACGGAGCTGTTTTCAGGAGAATGGCATGTTGCCGGCGTTTTCCGCTGCGTCCATTACAGACGTAATTGGAGCTGATTTTCTATAGAGTCCATGGAAAACGTATTTTCAGACGTAATTCGAGGTTAAAACGTCCGTAAATAGTGTGTGTGAACCCAGCCTAATGGGTGGAGAACAGATGAGAGAAATGCAGGAAACCATCAGCAATCTGCTCTGCCTGGGGAAGTCCTATGTGTGATTGGTAAATGTGTTAGACGAAGTTCACACTTGCCTTGTGTAGTCCGTTACTCTGTAATCCGTTATTTTGATACCAACCGCTGATCTAAAAACGGATGAATCTATTTGTATCCGTTTGATATTGACACCAGTGATTAACAATAACCCATCCGGAGAAATAAGTCCTGTACGCTGCACTTCTATCTGTCTGGATGACTAACGAGTGTGAACTCCGCCTTATACGTGTCGTGCGCGTCTTTCATGGATCACGCCTCTTGCACAATTTTTCGGCTGCATTTTCAAGCTGATTTACATCATCTCACGCTCCAGTCACATCCAGAGCTGCATACACTGCTCTGCTAATTTCCTGTTTTTGCTCAGATGACATGTAGAACACTTGAGCGGTGAGAACACGACTGACTGTAGAATATATAGTGCCTGGAGTATAAGACATGAGAGACCCCAGTTCAGTAACACTGCGGGTGGGATACGGACGCAGGGCCGCGCCGTTCATGAGGCGAGATGAGCTTCTCTCATCAGGAGGTGCCACTGAAACCAGCCAATGCCACCCCCTCCTGCAATATAATTGTATCTGCGTCTATATCAGGGGTCTCAAACTCGGCCGGGTAAGTGGGCCACATATAGATAAAATGGGAAGTTGACGGCCGCATTACTTTCAAATTTGATACAATATAAAATTATTGTTAATCAATTAGTTATTTGAACTACAATAATAACACTACATTACTATAATACTACATTACTATAACACTACATTACTATAACACTATATTACTATACACTACATTACTATAACACTACATTACTATAATACTACATTACTATAACACTATATTACTATACACTACATTACTATAACGCCACATTACTATAACACTACATTACTATAACACTACATTACTATAACACTACATTACTATAACGCCACATTACTATAACACTACATTACTATAACACTACATTACTATAACACTACATTACTATAACACTACATTACTATAACACTACATTACTATAACACTACATTACTATAACACTACATTACTATAACACTACATTACTATAACACTACATTACTATAACACTACATTACTATAACACTACATTACTATAACACTACATTACTATAACACCACATTACTATAACGCTACATTACTATAACGCTACATTACTATAACGCTACATTACTATAACGCTACATTACTATAAGGCTACATTACTATAACGCTACATTACTATAATAACACTACATTACTATAACACTACATTACTATAACACTACCTTACTATACACTACATTACTATAACACTACATTACTATAACACTACATTACTATAACACTACATTACTATAACACTACTACATTACTATAACACTACATTACTATAACACTACATTACTATAACACTACATTACTATAACGCTACATTACTATAACGCTACATTACTATAACGCTACATTACTATAACGCTACATTACTATAACACTACATGACTATAACACTACATTACTATACTACATTACTATAACACTACATTACTATAATACTACATTACTATATCACTACATTACTATAACACTACATTACTATAACACTACATGACTATAACACTACATTACTATAACACTACATTACTATAATACTACATTACTATAACACTACATTACTATAACACTACATTACTATAACACTACATTACTATAACGCTACATTACTATAAGGCTACATTACTATAACGCTACATTACTATAATAACACTACATTACTATAACACTACATTACTATAACACTACCTTACTATACACTACATTACTATAACACTACATTACTATAACACTACATTACTATAACACTACATGACTATAACACTACATTACTATAACACTACATTACTATAACACTACATTACTATAACACTACATTACTATAACACTACATTACTATAACGCTACATTACTATAACGCTACATTACTATAACGCTACATTACTATAACGCTACATTACTATAACACTACATGACTATAACACTACATTACTATACTACATTACTATAACACTACATTACTATAATACTACATTACTATAACACTACATTACTATAACACTACATGACTATAACACTACATTACTATAACACTACATTACTATAATACTACATTACTATAACACTACATTACTATAACACTACATTACTATAACACTACATTACTATAACGCTACATTACTATAAGGCTACATTACTATAACGCTACATTACTATAATAACACTACATTACTATAACACTACATTACTATAACACTACCTTACTATACACTACATTACTATATCACTACATTACTATAACACTACATTACTATAACACTACATGACTATAACACTACATTACTATAAGGCTGGGTTCACACAACCTATTTTCAGGCGTAAACGAGACGTATTATGCCTCGTTTTACGTCTGAAAATACGGCTCCAATACGTCGGCAAACATCTGCCCATTCATTTGAATGGGTTTGCCGACGTACTGTGCAGACGACCTGTCATTTACGCGTCGTCGTTTGACAGCTGTCAAACGACGACTCGTAAAAATACAGCCTCGTCAAAAGAAGTGCAGGACACTTATATACATTATATGCGGGACACTTCTATACATTACATGCGGGACACTTATATACATTATATGCGGGACTCTTATATACATTATATGCGGGACACTTATATACATTACATGCGGGACACTTATATACATTATATGCAGGACACTTCTATACATTACATGCGGGACACTTATATACATTATATGCGGGACACTTATATACATTATATGCGGGACACTTATATACATTATATGCGGGACACTTCTATACATTATATGCGGGACACTTCTATACATTATATGCGGGGCACTTATATACATTATATGCGGGGCACTTATATACATTACACGCGGGACACTTATATACATTCTATGCGGGACACTTATATACATTCTATACGGGACACTTATATACATTATATGCGGGACACTTATATACATTACATGCGGGACACTTCTATACATTACATGCGGGACACTTCTATACATTATATGCGGGACACTTCTATACATTACATGCGGGACACTTATATACATTATATGCGGGACACTTCTATACATTATATGCGGGACACTTCTATACATTATATGCGGGACACTTCTATACATTACATGCGGGACACTTCTATACATTACATGCGGGACACTTATATACATTATATGCGGGACACTTATATACATGATATGCGGGACACTTATATACATGATATGCGGGACACTTCTATACATTATATGCGGGACACTTCTATACATTATATGCGGGGCACTTATATACATTATATGCGGGGCACTTATATACATTATATGCGGGACACTTCTATACATTATATGCGGGACACTTCTATACATTATATGCGGGACACTTCTATACATTACATGCGGGACACTTCTATACATTACATGCGGGACACTTATATACATTATATGCGGGACACTTATATACATGATATGCGGGACACTTATATACATGATATGCGGGACACTTCTATACATTATATGCGGGACACTTCTATACATTATATGCGGGGCACTTATATACATTATATGCGGGGCACTTATATACATTATATGCGGGACACTTATATACATTATATGCGGGACACTTATATACATTATATGCGGGACACTTATATACATTATATGCGGGACACTTATATACATTATATGCGGGACACTTATATACATTATATGCGGGACACTTATATACATTATATGCGGGACACTTATATACATTATATGCGGGACACTTATATACATTATATGCGGGGCACTTATATACATTATATGCGGGGCACTTATATACATTATATGCGGGGCACTTATATACATTATATGCGGGGCACTTATATACATTATATGCGGGACACTTATATACATTATATGCGGGACACTTATATACATTATATGCGGGACACTTCTATACATTATATGCGGGGGACTTATATACATTATATGCGGGGCACTTATATACATTATATGCGGGGCACTTATATACATTATATGCGGGACACTTATATACATTATATGCGGGACACTTATATACATTATATGCGGGACACTTATATACATTATATGCGGGACACTTATATACATTATATGCGGGACACTTATATACATTATATGCGGGACACTTATATACATTATATGCGGGACACTTATATACATTACATGCGGGACACTAATATACATTACACGCGGGACACTTATATACATTACACGCGGGACACTTATATACATTACACGCGGGACACTTATATACATTACACGCGGGACACTTATATACATTCTATACGGGACACTTATATACATTATATACGGGACACTTATATACATTATATGCGGGACACTTATATACATTCTATACGGGACACTTATATACATTATATACGGGACACTTATATACATTATATGCGGGACACTTATATACATTACATGCGGGACACTTATATACATTACATGCGGGACACTTCTATACGTTACATGCGGGACACTTATATACGTTATATGCGGGACACTTATATACGTTATATGCGGGACACTTATATACGTTATATGCGGGACACTTATATACGTTATATGCGGGACACTTATATACGTTATATGCGGGACACTTATATACGTTATATGCGGGACACTTATATACGTTATATGCGGGACACTTATATACGTTATATGCGGGACACTTATATACGTTATATGCGGGACACTTATATACGTTATATGCGGGACACTTATATACGTTATATGCGGGACACTTATATACGTTATATGCGGGACACTTATATACATTATATGCGGGACACTTATATACATTATATGCGGGACACTTATATACATTATATGCGGGACACTTATATACATTATATGCGGGACACTTATATACATTATATGCGGGACACTTATATACATTATATGCGGGACACTTATATACATTATATGCGGGACACTTATATACATTATATGCGGGACACTTATATACATTATATGCGGGACACTTATATAAATTATATGCGGGACACTTATATACATTATATGCGGGGCACTTATATACATTATATGCGGGGCACTTATATACATTATATGCGGGACACTTATATACATTATATGCGGGACACTTATATACATTATATGCGGGACACTTATATACATTATATGCAGGGCACTTCTTTGAAACTTAATTTGAGTTGTTTTTCATTGAATTCAATGAAGAGCAGCTCAAGATTACGGGCGTCAATGACGCCTCGCAAAATGCGAGGAGGAGCATTTACGTCTGAAACTACACAACTGTTTTCTCCTCAAAACCGTCTCTAATTTCAGACGTAAAAGCCTCTCATCGTGTGCACATACCCTAACAATGCTACATTACTATAATAATAGCGCTAGGTTTAAAGTTAATGGAAATTTGAGATATTTCTCCACGTGCTTATTTCAACATTCCAGTTTTCCAGCTTAAGTGTCCCTAAATGCAGTCCGGCAGCTCAGTTGGCAGACACACAAATGTCAAGATTGGGCAGCCCCTTTTTGGAAAGTGCCACGGTGCCCTCTGTAGATACTGCCACGGTGCCCTCTGTAGATACTGCCACGGTGCCCTCTGTAGATACTGCCACGGTGCCCTCTGTAGATACTGCCACGGTGCCCTCTGTAGATACTGCCACGGTGCCCTCTGTAGATACTGCCACGGTGCCCTCTGTAGATACTGCCACGGTGCCCTCTGTAGATACTGCCACGGTGCCCTCTGTAGATACTGCCACACACCTCTAGATAATTCCAGTGTCCTCTGTAGATATGGGCAACGATGTTGGGGAATTCCACAGAGTCCCGGAGCAGAGCCGATACTAGCTGCTCTGTGTCCCGCGGGCCGCAGGCAGTGTGCTTGAGACCCCTGGTCTATAGGATGCAGCTACAATTACATGCATAACTAGCAGTGGCAGGACGTCATCACAGCCCTTGTGGTGCTCGGCCCCAGCAGACCTTCATTGCCGGAGGACCACTAGCCCCAGTCTACCCCTGAAGACGCTACGTTTGTAGTTCAATATGTCGGGGGGGGGGGGGGCTGCTTTGGTTTTGATTCCTGTGTTTGACTGGCAGTTGTACTGGATATTCCATAGTTCATGGTTACTTGGTGCTAGCACAGCGTACTGCAGCGGCTGACTGATCCACTATTCGGGTATGTTCACACGGCCGTAAACACCCAAAAAACGGCAGAGAAATGGGAAGCAGAACGCCTCCAAACATCTGCCCATTGATTGCAATGGCAAAAACGCGTCCTGTCCCGATTGGCCGTTGTTTTTATGCGGCCGTTTTTCAAAACGGCCGCGAAAAAGAAGTGCAGGACATTCTGCGCATTGTTTTTTGGAGCCGTTTTTTATTGACACTATTGAAAACCGCTCCAAAAACGCAGCAAAAATCGCGAGTGGCTTAAAAAACGTCTGAAAATCAGGAGCTGTTTTCCCTTCAATTTAACATTCTCATTTAGGTAGCTGGTAATTAGGGTATTTATTATGCCTTAGGCACAAACGCTTTTCCTTTCATTGCTAGAGGACGGCGTGGGAACGAGATCAGGTGAGTATGTAAAGGTGTTTTTTTTTCTGTTAAGTTTGAGTGGTTCCATCTACAGGTGGCTCTATGTGGGGCACAGTCTATAGGGGGCTCTATGTGGGGCACAGTCTATAGGGGCACAGTCTGCAGGGGGCTCTGTGTGGGGCACAGTCTGCAGGGGGCTCTGTGTGGGGCACAGTCTGCAGGGGGCTCTGTGTGGGGCACTGTCTGCAGGGGGCACTGTGTGGGGCACTGTCTGCAGGGGGCACTGTGTGGGGCACTGTCTGCAGGGGGCACTGTGTGGGGCACTGTCTGCAGGGGGCTCTATGTGGGGCACAGTCTATAGGGGGTGCTATGTGGGGCACAGTCTATAGGGGCTCTATGTGGGGCACAGTCTATAGGGGGCTCTATGTGGGGTACAGTCTATAGGGGGCTCTATGTGGGGCACAGTCTGCAGGTGGCTCTATGTGGGGCACAGTCTGCAGGGGGCTCTATGTGGGGCACAGTCTGCAGGGGGCTCTATGTGGGGCACAGTCTGCAGGGGGCTCTATGTGGGGCACAGTCTGCAGGGGGCTCTATGTGGGGCACAGTCTGCAGGGGGCTCTATGTGGGGCACAGTCTGCAGGGGGCTCTATGTGGGGCACAGTCTGCAGGGGGCTCTGTGTGGGGCACCGTCTGCAGGGGGCTCTGTGTGGGGCACCGTCTGCAGGGGGCTCTGTGTGGGGCACCGTCTGCAGGGGGCTCTGTGTGGGGCACCGTCTGCAGGGGGCTCTGTGTGGGGCACCGTCTGCAGGGGGCTCTGTGTGGGGCACCGTCTGCAGGGGGCACTGTGTGGGGCACCGTCTGCAGGGGGCACTGTGTGGGGCACCGTCTGCAGGGGGCACTGTCTGGTGGGGCACCGTCTGCAGGGAGCACTATGTGGGGCACTGTCTGCAGGGGGCACAGTGTATGGCACCATGAGAATATTCTCTTCATTTAAAGGTGCGGAAATGTTTGGAAAGTGAGAAGCTGAAGACAGCTGAGCGGCAAACTCTGTAGAAATGGGCCGTGTTTGGGAGAAGTCAACATAGAGGTCTGGACCAGATGGAGAAGAAAAGAGAGCGAATTACTAAAATATGACATGCCACTTGTGAGTCACTCAATGTAAATGTTTATTCAGTCTCTAATCCCTACTGTAGTCACTGTATGATCTGCAGCGAGATGATCTGTGGTATGATTTTTTATTTTTATTTTTTTATTAAACCGGAGCTCCCAGCATGTCCTTACCATTGTTTGGGCCGCGCTGGGAGCTGTATTTTTGTGCCGTACAAATCTATATGGTAGTGGTTACACTGAATTTGCAAATGATTTCTGTACTGAGCGGTTTTGTGCTGGATCTGTATATACTGGTCCTTCTCAATGAATTAGAATATCATCAAAAAGTTCATTTATTTCAGTAATTCAATTCATAAAGTGTCTCATATATTCTATATATTCATCACACACAGAGGGATCTCGTATAGTCTATAGATTCATCACACACAGAGGGATCTCACATATTCTATAGATTCATCACACACAGAGGGATCTCATATATTCTATAGATTCATCACACACAGAGGGATCTCATATATTCTATAGATTCATCACACACAGAGGGATCTCATATATTCTATAGATTTATCACACACAGAGGGATCTCATATATTCTATAGATTCATCACACACAGAGGGATCTCATATATTCTATAGATTCATCACACACAGAGGGATCTCATATATTCTATAGATTCATCACACACAGAGGGATCTCATATATTCTATAGATTCATCACACACAGAGGGATCTCATATATTCTATAGATTCATCACACACAGAGGGATCTCATATATTCTATAGATTCCTCACACACAGAGGGATCTCATATATTCTATAGATTCATCACACACGGAGGGATCTCATATATTCTATAGATTCATCACACACACAGAGGGATCTCATATATTCTATAGATTCATCACACACACAGAGGGATCTCCTATATTCTATAGATTCATAACACACATAGGGATCTCATATATTCTATATATTCATCACACACAGAGGGATCTCATATATTCTATATATTCATCACACACAGAGGGATCTCATATATTCTATAGATTCATCACACACAGAGGGATCTCACATATTCTATAGATTCATCACACAGAGGGATCTCATATATTCTATAGATTCATCACACACAGAGGGATCTCATATATTCTATAGATTCAACACACACAGAGGGATCTCATATATTCTATAGATTCATCACACACAGAGGGATCTCATATATTCTATAGATTCATCACACACAGAGGGATCTCATATATTCTATAGATTCATCACACACAGAGGGATCTCGTATATTCTATAGATTTATCACACACAGAGGGATCTCGTATATTCTATAGATTCATCACACACAGAGGGATCTCATATATTCTATAGATTCATCACACACAGAGGGATCTCATATATTCTATAGATTCATCACACACAGAGGGATCTCATATATTCTATAGATTCATCACACACAGAGGGATCTCATATATTCTATAGATTCCTCACACACAGAGGGATCTCATATATTCTATAGATTCATCACACACGGAGGGATCTCATATATTCTATAGATTCATCACACACACAGAGGGATCTCATATATTCTATAGATTCATCACACACACAGAGGGATCTCCTATATTCTATAGATTCATAACACACATAGGGATCTCATATATTCTATAGATTCATCACACACAGAAGGATCTCATATATTCTATAGATTCATCACACACAGAGGGATCTCATATATTCTATAGATTCAACACACACAGAGGGATCTCGTATATTCTATAGATTTATCACACACAGAGGGATCTCATATATTCTATAGATTCAACACACACAGAGGGATCTCGTATATTCTATAGATTCATCACACACAGAGGGATCTCATATATTCTATAGATTCATCACACACAGAGGGATCTCATATATTCTATAGATTCATCACACACAGAGGGATCTCATATATTCTATAGATTCATCACACACAGAGGGATCTCATATATTCTATAGATAATCACACACAGAGGGATCTCATATATTCTATAGATAATCACACACAGAGGGATCTCATATATTCTATAGATAATCACACACAGAGGGATCTCATATATTCTATAGATTCATCACACACAGAGGGATCTCATATATTCTATAGATTCATCACACACAGAGGGATCTCATATATTCTATAGATTCATCACACACAGAGGGATCTCATATATTCTATAGATTCATCACACACAGAGGGATCTCGTATATTCTATAGATTCATCACACACAGAGGGATCTCGTATATTCTATAGATTCATCACACACAGAGGGATCTCGTATATTCTATAGATTCATCACACACAGAGGGATCTCGTATATTCTATAGATTCATCACACACAGAGGGATCTCGTATATTCTATAGATTCATCACACACACAGAGGGATCTCCTATATTCTATAGATTCATAACACATAGGGATCTCATATATTCTATAGATTCATCACACACAGAGGGATCTCATATATTCTATAGATTCATCACACACAGAAGGATCTCATATTCTATAGATTCATCACACACAGAGGGATCTCATATATTCTATAGATTCAACACACACAGAGGGATCTCGTATATTCTATAGATTTATCACACACAGAGGGATCTCATATATTCTATAGATTCAACACACACAGAGGGATCTCGTATATTCTATAGATTCATCACACACAGAGGGATCTCATATATTCTATAGATTCATCACACACAGAGGGATCTCGTATATTCTATAGATTCATCACACACAGAGGGATCTCATATATTCTATAGATTCATCACACACAGAGGGATCTCATATATTCTATAGATTCAACACACACAGAGGGATCTCATATATTCTATAGATTCAACACACACAGAGGGATCTCATATATTCTATAGATTCATCACACACAGAGGGATCTCATATATTCTATAGATTCACTACACACAGAGGGATCTCATATATTCTATAGATTCATCACACACAGAGGGATCTCATATATTCTATAGATTCACTACACACAGAGGGATCTCATATATTCTATAGATTCATCACACACAGAGGATCTCATATATTCTATAGATTCATCACACACAGAGGGATCTCATATATTCTATAGATTCATCACACACAGAGGGATCTCATATATTCTATAGATTCAACACACACAGAGGGATCTCATATATTCTATAGATTCATCACACACAGAGGGATCTCATATATTCTATAGATTCACTACACACAGAGGGATCTCATATATTCTATAGATTCATCACACACAGAGGGATCTCATATATTCTATAGATTCACTACACACAGAGGGATCTCATATATTCTATAGATTCATCACACGCAGAGGGATCTATTTCCAGCAGTTTTTTCTTGTAATGTTGATGATTATGGGAAAAGTTACTGAAAACCCCAAATTTAGTGTCCCAGAAAATGAGAATATTATATAAGCCCAACTTCAAAAATTATTTTTAATACGGAACTGTTGTCCTACTGAGAAGACTGTTCAGTATCTGCCCCCAATACTTTGCCGGGGCTCCGACTCTGCATGAATTACAGCATCAATGCAACGTGGCATGGGGGCGATCAGCCTGTGGCACTGCTGAGGTGTTATCAATGCGGCGTGGCATGGAGGAGATCAGCCTGTGGCACTGCAGAGGTGTTATCAATGCGGCGTGGCATGGGGGCGATCAGTCTGTGGCACTGCTGATGTGTTATCAATGTGGCGTGGTATGGAGGCGATAAGCCTGTGGTGCTGCTGAGGTGTTATCAATGTGGCGTGGCATGGAGGCGATCAGCCGGTGGCACTGCGGAGGTGTTATCAATGCGGCGTGGCATGGAGGAGATCAGCCTGTGGCACTGCTGAGGTGTTATCAATGCGGCGTGGCATGGGGGCGATCAGCCTGTGGCACTGCTGATGTGTTATCAATGTGGCGTGGCATGGAGGCGATCAGCCGGTGGCACTGCGGAGGTGTTATCAATGTGGCGTGGCATGGAGGCGATCAGCTTGTGGCACTGCTGAGGTGTTATCAATGTGGCGTGGCATGGAGGCGATCAGCCTGTGGCACTGCTGAGGTGTTATCAATGTGGCGTGGCATGGGGGCGATCAGCCTGTGGCACTGCTGAGGTGGTATGGAAGCCCAGGTGGTATATCGGCCTTCCGCTCGTCTGCATTGCTGGGTCTGGGGTCTCATCTTCCTCTTGACAATACCCTATAGATTCACTATAGGGCTTAGATCGGGCCAGTTTGCTGGCCAATCAGGTACAGTGATCCTGTGGTTATTACACCAGGTGTTGGTACTTTTGACAGTGTGAGCAGGTGCCAAGTCCTGCTGGGAAATGACATCCACGTCTCCATAAAGCTGTCCGCAGAGGGAAGCATGAAGTGCTGGGAAATGTCCTGCTAGACGCTGCGCTGACTCTGGACTTGATATAACGCAGTGGACCAACACTGCTGCTTAGTGTCCACCGTCCTTTTTTAAGATGAAAGTAAATTTTGCATTTAATTTGGAAGGTCCCAGGGTGGGGGGGGGAAGAGTGGAGAGGCCTCAATCCAAGTGTCTTGCGTTCCAGTGTGAAGTTTCCGCAGTCAGTCATGGTTTGGGGGCCATGTTATCTGCTGGTGTTGGTCACTGTGTTATATCAGGTCCAGAGTTAGCGCAGCGTCTGGCAGGACATTTCCCAGCACTTCATGCTTCCCTCCACTGACCGCTTTATGGAGATGCTGATTTCATTTTCCAGCAGGACTTGGCACCTGCCCACTGTAACACCCATGACCACAGGCCATCAGGATTACTCACATCCCGCAGCCATGGATCTGTGATCGCTGGCCCGCATCTCCTCCTCAGGGGACGCCAGCGCTCACTTCCGCTTCATTCTGCTGTGTCCCGTAGGGTGTGTGCATTAGTGTGTGCGCTAGCACATGAAGTAAATATGCAATTAGCCCATGCTCAGCCTGGACTATAAGAAAGGCCCTGCCCCTACCCTCATTGCCTGAGTGTTGTTGTGTTTACCCGTGTTTGTCTTTGCAAATGGTCCCTTAGTGTTTTCCAGTACCCAGTGTTCCCATTCCTACCAGTATCCTGTGCTACCTTGTTCTTGTGCCATAGAGAGTTGGAGTCGTGTTGTGCCGTATACTACGCCTTCTGTGTTACACCGTGCCTGGTGTCTGCCTGCTCCCAAGGTCCCATCCAAGCCTACCATCGATATTGTCTGAATTACCATAGGTACACTTATTCGAACTATAGAAATTGACTTGGTATCCTGTTGGCCAGCTGCTATTCCGCTACGATGGTACTGCCCAGTGGGTCCACATACCCACAGATCGTGACAACCAAACTGCCAAAAGTACCAATACCTGGTGTAATAACCACAGTATTACTGCACTTGATTGGCCAGCAAACTCGCCTGACCTAAACTCCATAGGGAATCTATTGTCAAGACACAGATGAGACACCAGACCCAACAATGCAGACGAGCTGAAGGCCACTATCCTACAACCTGGGCTTCCATAACACCTCAGCAGTGCCACAGGTTGATTGTCTCCATTCCACGCCACATTGATAACCCCTCTGCAGTGCCACAGGCTGATCGCCTCAATGCCACGCCGCATTAATGCAGTAATTCATGCAGAGTCGGAGCCCCGACCAAGTATTGAGGGCAGATACTGGACAGACTTTTCAGTAGGACAACATTTCCGTATTAAAAATAATTTTTGAAATTGGGCTTATATAATATTCTCATTTTCTGAGACACAAAATTTTGGGTTTTTATTAACGTTTCCATAATCATCAACATTACAAGAAAAAATGCTGGAAATAGATCCCTCTGTGTGTGATGAATCTATAGAATATATGAGATCCCTCTGTGTGTGATGAATCTATAGAATATAGGAGATCCCTGTGTGTGATGAATCTATAGAATATACGAGACACTTTTTGAATTGAATTACTGAAATAAATGAACTTTTTGATGATATTCTAATTCATTGAGAAGGACTAGTATATGTACTGAGGTTGGTTCTAGTGATGTATATATGTATTGAGCCTTGTTCTGGTACTGTATATATGTGCTGAGCTTAGTTCTGGTGCTGTATATATGTACTGAGCTTTGTTCTGGTGCTGTATATATGTACTGAGCTTTGTTCTGGTGCTTTATATATGTGCTGAGCTTTGTTCTGGTGCTGTATATATGTACTGAGCTTGGTTCTGGTGCTGGGTATATATGTACTGAGCTTTGTTCTGGTGCTGTATATATGTATGAGCTTTGTTCTGGTGCTTTATATATGTATGAGCTTGGTTCTGGTGCTTTATATATGTATGAGCTTGGTTCTGGTGCTTTATATATGTATGAGCTTGGTTCTGGTGCTTTATATATGTATGAGCTTTGTTCTGGTGCTGTATATATGTATAATCTTCTGGTGCTGTATATATGTATAATCTTTGTTCTGGGGCTGTATATATGTACTGAGCTTGGTTCTGGGGCTGTATATATGTACTGAGCTCGGTTCTGGTGCTGTATATATGTATGAGCTTGGTTCTGGTACTGTATATATGTACTGAGCTTGGTTCTGGGGCTGTATATATGTACTGAGCTTGGTTCTGGGGCTGTATATATGTATGAGCTTGGTTCTTGTGCTGGATATATGTACTGAGCTTTGTTCTGGGGCTGGATATATGTACTGAGCTTTGTTCTGGTACTGTATATATGTACTGAGCTTGGTTCTGGTGCTGTATATATGTAATGAGCCTTGTTCTGGTGCTGTATATAGGTACTGAGCTTGGGTCTGGTGCTGGGTATATATGTACTGAGCTTTGTTCTGGTGCTGTATATATGTAATGAGATTGGTTCTGGTGCTGTATGTATGTATGTATATGTATGTATGAGCTTTGTTTTGGTGCTGTGTATATATGTACTGAGCTTTGTTCTGGTGCTGTGTATATGTATGAACTTGGTTCTGGTGCTGTGTATATATATATGAGCTTTGCTCTGGTGTCATATATATGTATGAGCTTTGCTCTGGTGTCATATATATATGTATGAGCTTAGTTCTGGTACTGTATATATGTGCTGAGCTTTGTTCTGGTGCTGTATATATATGTATGAGCTTTGTTCTGGTGCTGTGTGTATATATGTATGAGCTTGTTTCTGGTGCTGTATATATGTATGAGCTTGGTTCTGGTGCTGTATATATGTATGAGATTGGTTCTGGTGCTGTATATATATGTATGAGCTTGGTTCTGGTGCTGTATATATGTATGAGCTTGGTGCTGGTGCTGTGTATATATGTATGAGCATGGTGCTGGTGCTGTGTATATATGTATGAGCATGGTGCTGGTGCTGTGTATATATGTATGAGCATGGTGCTGGTGCTGTGTATATATGTATGAGCTTTGTTCTGGTGCTGTGTATATATGTATGAGCTTGGTTCTGGTGCTGTTTTTATATATGTACTGAGCCTTGTTCTAGTGCTGTATATATGTATGAGCTTAGTTCTGGTGCTGTATATATGTATGAGCTTTGTTCTGGTGCTGTGTGTATATATATATATGTATAAGCTTGGTTCTGGTGCTGTATATATGTATGAGCTTGGTTCTGGTGCTGTATATATGTATGAGCTTTGTTCTGGTGCTGTATATATGTATGAGCTTGGTTCTGATGCTGTTTATATATGTCAGAGCTTGGTTCTAGTGCTGTATATATGTATGAGCTTGGTTCTGGTGCTGTGTATATAGGTACGGAGCTTGGTTCTGGTGCTGTGTATGTAGGTACAGAGCTTGGTTCTGGTGCTGTATATATCTAAGAGCTTTGTCCTGGTGCTGTATATATGTACTGAGCTAGGCTCTCCTGTCGTATATATGTCAGAGCTTGGTTCTGGTGCTGTAATTTTATAGGATAAATTTATAATAGCAAAATTGCAGGGCAGATGGATTTGTTTTCGGTTCACTGTATATTTAATGGGAACCTGTCTCTGGTAATTTTAACCCCTTGAACCGACCCGACAATATTTCCAAACATTCTCCTGTATGTTTTTTTCAGATGAAGCAAAATCTATAAAATCCACTTTTAAAACCGCTCACGCTATATGCTAATTACTCATTAAAGGGTCATGGGGCGGAGCCGCTGTCCTGAAGAGTCAAATATGTAGTCCTGCCTCCAAGTCCACCTTTTTATGCGGCGCATCCTCAAGAGTTGGAGGAGGCTGCTAGCGACGTAGAACAGCCAGGGGATATCAATCAAGGACTCGGGGGCGCCATTTAAATTTTTGCCGCAGACAGCAGAAAAGCTAGAATCGGCCCTGTACGGACGCTAACCCAACAAGGACTGAAGTAGATAGGAATGTTTGCTGCAGGTTATAATGGACCTGAGATAATAATAGTGACAGACCGGAATGTGACACATAGTGCAATGAGAAGTGGTCAGACCAGATTTACGCGCACAGGCACTGAATGGTTAATTCGAAAAGAAAGGCTAAAGAGGCTCCTGGCCACTCCCAGTGCAAATATCGTGCGGTGTCACCTGACACAGGATGTGGCTGCGAAAGTCAGAGCCGGGGAAGGACAGGTGACATGTAGCTCCAGTGTCTCTCCCTCCAGGTGGATTTGGCCAACCGACCCGGGATCTGCGGCAGCAGGTACTGTACAGCTGAGTGACTCTCATCATCCGGGAGGACGCAGCCATGTTACTGGTTATCGGTGATGAGAAATCCCACGGCTCCGGGCCATGATCTGTCCGTGTTATATTACCAACACTGGGTGATAGATATATTGGTGTTCACTCCATTTTCTGAGGCAGGCAGGGCCCTCTAAGACGCTTCTTGTGCTCTGTCGGTCCCGCTGCTGTCTAGAACTCCATGACCGTTTGGTTCAGCTTTTCAGAAAATCCCAGTTTTAAGGTCCTGGACATGATCTAATGAAGGATTCCTGCATTTTAAGTGGGGGTGTTAACAATGTCCATTCACTTGGTATATCAGTCACCTGGTCTCTGGTGCAAAGGAACGTGTGCGCGTGCGTGTGTGTGTGTCTCTGTGTGTGTATATATGTCTGTGTGTGTCTGTGTGTCTGTCTGTGTGTGTGTATATATGTCTGTGTGTCTGTCTGTGTGTGTGCGCACGTGTGTGTCTGTCAAGCTTGAAGAAGGTTCTGTGATGAACCGAAACGTCGCTCACTTAAGGTGAAGAAATCCTCCCTGTTTCATCTACTCTGAAGTCCTGGTGCCGTTATTTTGTTCTATGGTCTATATACAAGCTGAGGAACTGATTCATCCCCTGATAACGAGCACATGGCCTAATATATAGGTACGTTGGAGTGCTGTGTTCATCTGTTTTTGGACTATGTATGTATATATATATATATATATATATATATGCGCCACACCTAACAGTGGAAGACACAATGTAGCTTGAGAATGTCACCGCTGTTTGTTTTTGTGTTGTTGTCATGCAGAAAACTTGTGTGATGAGCGTGTGTAACACACCCCGAGGGCCGGGCACTGACAAATGCTGTAAGCCACTAAGTGTCCCAGTAAGCTGAATGTCTCTGACCCTCCATAAAGCTGCGTTACCCTGACCATACTTCTCAAATATGCTTCCCCTAAGAACCTCCACTTAGGCCCAATGCACACAACCATAATTTTGGTCCGCAATTACAGACGGTAATTACAGATGAAAATACGGTTCCATTAATTTCTATGGCCCACGGACACCTTCCCCAATGTATTTACAAGAAGGTGTTTGGGCCATTGAAAGTTTACGTAAAAAATAGGACATGTCTTATTTTTTAATTTTACGAACCGTGCTCCCATACTTCATAATAGGAGCACGGCCCACATGCAGGTGAATGTCGCCGGCCGTGCCTGTAATCACGGACCCTGCTCCCATACTTGATTACGTGATTACCGGCATGGTCGTGTGCATGGGGCTTTACACCTTGGTCAAGTGTGCTGACAATCTAAGATAGATGGGAAGCAGCTGATGGTTTCCCATCAGGAGAAGCAAAAGCTGGATGGTTTGGACTTTAACTTCTTCATGGCTTGCTCCTGCTAATGAAAGATGTTGGGCGACTTTTGGGTTGTCACCTTACTTATTGTCCCCATATGGTACCAGTGAGCTACAGTATGTATTGTGTATGGCCAGCGTTACCTCCACATCACTGCTCTGATCCTGCTGTAATCTTCTAGTAGACCAGGGTGGCTAACCATCCTTAAAAATAGAGGACTTTTTCTGATGTCCATACAAAAAGAATAGGTGCTTCAGTGATCATTTTTTTAAGCTGGAGGTGATTTGTAATAAGTTTTATACAAGACTGATGTGTTTATCAATTATCTTCATCGTATCAGAATCTGACCTATAGACATATATCACTTATCAGCTTCATCATATCAGTATCTGACCTATAGACATATATCACTTATCAGCTTCATCATATTAGTATCTGACCTATAGACATATATCACTTATCAGCCTCATCATATCAGTATCTGACCTATAGACATATATCACTTATCAGCTTCATCATATCTGTATCTGACCTATAGACACATATCGCTTATCAGCTTCATCATATCAGTATCTGACCTATAGACATATATCACTTATCAGCTTCATCATATCAGTATCTGACCTATAGACACATATCACTTATCAGCTTCATCATATCAGTATCTGACCTATAGACACATATCACTTATCAGCTTCATCATATCAGTATCTGACCTATAGACACATATCGCTTATCAGCTTCATCATATCAGTATCTGACCTATAGACATATATCACTTATCAGCTTCATCATATCAGTATCTGACCTATAGACATATATCACTTATCAGCTTCATCATATCAGTATCTGACCTATAGACACATATCACTTATCAGCTTCATCATATCAGTATCTGACCTATAGACACATATCACTTATCAGCTTCATCATATCAGTATCTGACCTATAGACATATATCACTTATCAGCTTCATCATATCTGTATCTGACCTATAGACATATATCACTTATCAGCTTCATCATATCAGTATCTGACCTATAGACATATATCACTTATCAGCTTCATCATATCAGTATCTGACCTATAGACACATATCACTTATCAGCTTCATCATATCAGTATCTGACCTATAGACATATATCACTTATCAGCTTCATCATAACTGTATCTGACCTATAGATATATATCACTTATCAGCTTCCTCATATCAGTATCTGACCTATAGACACAGATCACTTATCAGCTTCATCATATCAGTATCTGACCTATATACATATATCACTTATCAGCCTCATCATATCAGTATCTGACCTATATACATATATCACTTATCAGCTTCATCATATCAGTATCTGACCTATAGACATATCACTTATCAGCCTCATCATATCAGTATCTGACCTATAGACACATATCACTTATCAGCTTCATCATATCAGTATCTGACCTATAGACCTATATCACTTATCAGCTTCATCATATCCGTATCTGACCTATAGACACATATCACTTATCAGCTTCATCATATCAGTATCTGACCTATAGACACATATCACTTATCAGCTTCATCATATCAGTATCTGACCTATATACATATATCACTTATCAGCTTCATCATATCAGTATCTGACCTATAGACATATATCACTTATCAGCTTCATCATATCAGTATCTGACCTATAGACATATATCACTTATCAGCTTCATCATATCAGTATCTGACCTATAGACATATATCACTTATCAGCTTCATCATATCAGTATCTGACATATAGACACATATCACTTATCAGCTCCATCATATCAGTATCTGACCTATAGACACAGATCACTTATCAGCTTCATCATATCAGTATCTGACCTATAGACATATATCACTTATCAGCTTCATCATATCAGTATCTGACCTATAGACACATATCACTTATCAGCTTCATCATATCAGTATCTGACCTATAGACATATCACTTATCAGCTTCATCATATCAGTATCTGACCTATAGACATATATCACTTATCAGCTCCATCATAACAGTATCTGACCTATAGACACAGATCACTTATCAGCTTCATCATATCAGTATCTGACCTATAGACATATATCACTTATCAGCCTCATCATATCAGTATCTGACCTATAGACATATATCACTTATCAGCTTCATCATATCTGTATCTGACCTATAGATATATATCACTTATCAGCTTCATCATATCAGTATCTGACCTATAGACACATATCACTTATCAGCTTCATCATATCAGTATCTGACCTATAGACATATATCACTTATCAGCTCCATCATAACAGTATCTGACCTATAGACACAGATCACTTATCAGCTTCATCATATCAGTATCTGACCTATAGACATATATCACTTATCAGCCTCATCATATCAGTATCTGACCTATAGACATATATCACTTATCAGCTTCATCATATCTGTATCTGACCTATAGACATATATCACTTATCAGCTTCATCATATCAGTATCTGACCTATAGACACAGATTACTTATCAGCTTCATCATATCTGTATCTGACCTATAGACACAGATCACATATCAGCTTCATCATATCAGTATCTGACCTATAGACATATATCACTTATCAGCTTCATCATATCAGTGTCTGACCTATAGACACATATCGCTTATCAGCTTCATCATATCAGTATCTGACCTATAGAGACATATATCACTTATCAGCTTCATCATATCAGTATCTGACCTATAGAGACATATCACTTATCAACTTCACCATATCAGTATCTGACCTATAGATATATATCACTTATCAGCTTCATCATATCAGTATCTGACCTATAGACACATATCACTTATCAGCTTCATCATATCAGTATCTGACCTATAGAGACATATATCACTTATCAGCTTCATCATATCAGTATCTGACCTATAGATATATATCACTTATCAGCTTCATCATATCAGTATCTGACCTATATACACATATCACTTATCAGCTTCATCATATCAGTATCTGACCTATAGAGACATATATCACTTATCAGCTTCACCATATCAGTATCTGACCTATAGATATATATCACTTATCAGCTTCATCATATCAGTATCTGACCTATATACACATATCACTTATCAGCTTCATCATATCAGTATCTGACCTATAGACATATCACTTATCAGCTTCATCATATCAGTATCTGACCTATAGACATATATCACTTATCAGCTTCATCATATCAGTATCTGACCTATAGACATATCACTTATCAGCTTCATCATATCAGTATCTGACCTATAGACATATATCACTTATCAGCTTCATCATATCAGTATCTGACCTATAGACATATATCACTTATCAGCTTCATCATATCAGTATCTGACCTATAGAGACATATATCACTTATCAGCTTCATCATATCAGTATCTGACCTATAGACACATATCACTTATCAGCTTCATCATATCAGTATCTGACCTATAGATATATATCACTTATCAGCTTCATCATATCAGTATCTGACCTATAGACATATATCACTTATCAGCTCCATCATATCAGTATCTGACCTATAGACATATATCACTTATCAGCTTCATCATATCAGTATCTGACCTATAGACACATCACTTATCAGCTTCATCATATCAGTATCTGACCTATAGACATATATCACTTATCAGCTTCATCATATCAGTACCTGACCTATATACATATATCACTTATCAGCTTCATCATATCAGTATCTGACCTATATACATATATCACTTATCAGCTTCATCATATCAGTATCTGACCTATATACATATATCACTTATCAGCTTCATCATATCAGTATCTGACCTATAGACACATATCACTTATCAGCTTCATCATATCAGTATCTGACCTATAGAGACATATCACTCATCATCTTCATCATATCAGTATCTGACCTATATACATATATCACTTATCAGCTTCATCATATCAGTATCTGACCTATATACATATATCACTTATCAGCTTCATCATATCAGTATCTGACCTATAGACACATATCACTTATCAGCTTCATCATATCAGTATCTGACCTATAGAGACATATCACTCATCATCTTCATCATATCAGTATCTGACCTATAGACATATATCACTTATCAGCTTCATCATATCAGTATCTGACCTATAGACATATCACTTATCAGCTTCATCATATCAGTATCTGACCTATAGACACAGATCACATATCAGCTTCATCATATCAGTATCTGACCTATAGACACTAATCACTTATCAGCTTCATCATATCAGTATCTGACCTATAGACACTAATCACTTATCAGCTTCATCATATCAGTATCTGACCTATAGACACATATCACTTATCAGCTTCATCATATCAGTATCTGACCTATAGACATATCACTTATCAGCTTCATCATATCCGTATCTGACCTATAGACATAGATCACTTATCAGCTTCATCATATCAGTATCTGACCTATAGACACATATCACTTATCAGCTTCATCATATCAGTATCTGACCTATATACATATATCACTTATCAGCTTCATCATATCAGTATCTGACCTATAGACATATCACTTATCAGCTTCATCATATCAGTATCTGACCTATAGACATATATCACTTATCAGCTCCATCATATCAGTATCTGACCTATAGACATATATCACTTCTCAGCTTCATCATATCCGTATCTGACCTATAGACATATATCACTTATCAGCTTCATCATATCAGTATCTGACCTATAGACATATATCACTTATCAGCTTCATCATATCAGTATCTGACCTATATACATATATCGCTTATCAGCTTCATCATATCAGTATCTGACCTATAGACATATATCGCTTATCAGCTTCATCATATCAGTGTCTGACCTATAGACACATATCGCTTATCAGCTTCATCATATCAGTATCTGACCTATAGATATATATCACTTATCAGCTTCATCATATCAGTATCTGACCTATAGAGACATATCACTTATCAACTTCACCATATCAGTATCTGACCTATATACATATATCACTTATCAGCTTCATCATATCAGTATCTGACCTATAGACATATCACTTATCAGCTTCATCATATCAGTATCTGACCTATAGACATATATCACTTATCAGCTTCATCATATCAGTATCTGACCTATAGACATATATCACTTATCAGCTTCATCATATCAGTATCTGACCTATAGAGACATATATCACTTATCAGCTTCATCATATCAGTATCTGACCTATAGACATATATCACTTATCAGCTTCATCATATCAGTATCTGACCTATAGACATATATCACTTATCAGCTTCATCATATCAGTATCTGACCTATAGACATATATCACTTATCAGCTTCATCATATCAGTATCTGACCTATAGAGACATATATCACTTATCAGCTTCATCATATCAGTATCTGACCTATATACATATATCACTTATCAGCTTCATCATATCAGTATCTGACCTATAGACATATATCACTTATCAGCTTCATCATATCAGTATCTGACCTATAGATATATATCACTTATCAGCTTCATCATATCAGTATCTGACCTATATACATATATCACTTATCAGCTTCATCATATCAGTATCTGACCTATATACATATATCACTTATCAGCTTCATCATATCAGTATCTGACCTATAGACATATATCACATATCAGCTTCATCATATCAGTATCTGACCTATAGACATATATCACATATCAGCTTCATCATATCAGTATCTGACCTATAGACATATATCACTTATCAGCTTCATCATGTCAGTATCTGACCTATAGACATATATCACTGACCTATGGATATCGACAACTTACAGGCTCGTCAATTTTGCTATTTTGATGTGTCCATAAAAATTGGTTGTTTGGCACTTTTTGCTGTCTTGTTTAGACGAAGAAAAAAAAAGTTGAGGGTGAAAGCTCTGGGGTTGAATATGTATCATTGTATTAGTAATAAAGAAATGGTTTTCGTGGTTATAAGAGCTGTTGTAATGTCAGCCCGGTTATGTGCTGAGGTTCCCATCTGTGATCATGTACGGAGGTTTCCGTCTTGTCTGGCCGCGTGCTGGAGGTTTCCGTCTTGTCTGGCCGCGTGCTGGAGGTTTCCGTCTTGTCTGGCCGCGTGCTGGAGGTTTCCGTCTTGTCTGGCCGCGTGCTGGAGGTTTCCGTCTTGTCTGGCCGCGTGCTGGAGGTTTCCGTCTTGTCTGGCCGCGTGCTGGAGGTTTGCGTCTTGTCTGGCCGCGTGCTGGAGGTTTGCGTCTTGTCTGGCCGCGTGCTGGAGGTTTGCGTCTTGTCTGGCCGCGTGCTGGAGTTTTCCGTCTTGTCTGGCCGCGTGCTGGAGGTTTCCGTCTTGTCTGGCCGCGTGCTGGAGGTTTCCGTCTTGTCTGGCCGCGTGCTGGAGGTTTCCGTCTTGTCTGGCCGCGTGCTGGAGGTTTCCGTCTTGTCTGGCCGCGTGCTGGAGGTTTCCGTCTTGTCTGGCCGCGTGCTGGAGGTTTCCGTCTTGTCTGGCCGCGTGCTGGAGGTTTCCGTCTTGTCTGGCCGCGTGCTGGAGGTTTCCGTCTTGTCTGGCCGCGTGCTGGAGGTTTCCGTCTTGTCTGGCCGCGTGCTGGAGGTTTCCGTCTTGTCTGGCCGCGTGCTGGAGGTTTCCGTCTTGTCTGGCCGCGTGCTGGAGGTTTCCGTCTTGTCTGGCCGCGTGCTGGAGGTTTCCGTCTTGTCTGGCCGCGTGCTGGAGGTTTCCGTCTTGTCTGGCCGCGTGCTGGAGGTTTCCGTCTTGTCTGGCCGCGTGCTGGAGGTTTCCGTCTTGTCTGGCCGCGTGCTGGAGGTTTCCGTCTTGTCTGGCCGCGTGCTGGAGGTTTCCGTCTTGTCTGGCCGCGTGCTGGAGGTTTCCGTCTTGTCTGGCCGCGTGCTGGAGGTTTCCGTCTTGTCTGGCCGCGTGCTGGAGGTTTCCGTCTTGTCTGGCCGCGTGCTGGAGGTTTCCGTCTTGTCTGGCCGCGTGCTGGAGGTTTCCGTCTTGTCTGGCCGCGTGCTGGAGGTTTCCGTCTTGTCTGGCCGCGTGCTGGAGGTTTCCGTCTTGTCTGGCCGCGTGCTGGAGGTTTCCGTCTTGTCTGGCCGCGTGCTGGAGGTTTCCGTCTTGTCTGGCCGCGTGCTGGAGGTTTCCGTCTTGTCTGGCCGCGTGCTGGAGGTTTCCGTCTTGTCTGGCCGCGTGCTGGAGGTTTCCGTCTTGTCTGGCCGCGTGCTGGAGGTTTCCGTCTTGTCTGGCCGCGTGCTGGAGGTTTCCGTCTTGTCTGGCCGCGTGCTGGAGGTTTCCGTCTTGTCTGGCCGCGTGCTGGAGGTTTCCGTCTTGTCTGGCCGCGTGCTGGAGGTTTCACTTACTCACCCACTCTACACGGGAGATATTAACCTACAAATGCCAGGAAGTTTGGATATGGAGGTCCTCAGAACAGTTCTTGATTGATAACAAAAGAAGAATAGAGCAAAGCCTGAGGACACTGGACCAGGGGGCTAAATGAGGAAAAGGATCCAGAAGCCAAAGCCAGAAGACAGGACCACGATCACCACAATGCAACTCGAGGCTCCTCAAACACTCTAGGAACAGGGCTCCGGCAGCTCCATAGGACAGGGAAGGCCTTGTAAAGTCCTGGGAGATACTATTGTCTAAAGGAGGGCACTAATCACAAAAGCACTAAGGCCCTATACACACGACAGGGATACTCGGCCATGTTGCGGCCGTTTATTTAACAGCCGCTGTAAGAACGATGGACTCCATTCACACAGGGGGGGCTGAGTAGCGCTGTGTTCAGGGGGGGCTGAGTAGCGCTGTGTTCAGGGGGGGCTGAGTAGCGCTGTGTTCAGGGGGGGCTGAGTAGCGCTGTGTTCAGGGGGGGCTGAGTAGCGCTGTGTTCAGGGGGGGCTGAGTAGCGCTGTGTTCAGGGGGGGCTGAGTAGCGCTGTGTTCAGGGGGGGCTGAGTAGCGCTGTGTTCAGGGGGGGCTGAGTAGCGCTGTGTTAAGGGGGGGCTGAGTAGCGCTGTGTTCAGGGGGGGCTGAGTAGCGCTGTGTTCAGGGGGGGCTGAGTAGCGTTGTGTTCAGGGGGGGCAGAGTAGCGCTGTGTTCAGGGGGGGCTGAGTAGCGCTGTGTTCAGGGGGGCTGAGTAGCGCTGTTCAGGGGGTGCTGAGTAGCGCTGTGTTCAGGGGGGGCAGACTAGCGCTGTGTTCAGGGGGGGCAGACTAGCGCTGTGCTCAGGGGGGCAGAGTAGCGCTGTGTTCAAGGGGGGCTGAGTAGCGCTGTGTTCAGGGGGGTGAGTAGCGCTGTGTTCAGGGGGGGCTGGGTGGCGTTGTATTCAGGGGGGGCTGGGTAGCGTTGTATTCAGGGGGGACTGAGTAGGGCGGTGTTCAGGGGGGACTGAGTAGCGCTGTGTTCAGGGGGGACTGAGTAGCGCTGTGTTCAGGGGGGGCTGAGTAGCGCTGTGTTCAGGGGGGGCTGAGTAGCGCTGTGTTCAGGGGGGGCTGAGTAGCGCTGTGTTCAGGGGGGCTGACTAGCGCTGTGTTCAGGGGGCAGACTAGCGCTGTGTTCAGGGGGGCAGACTAGCGCTGTGTTCAGGGGGGGCAGACTAGCGCTGTGTTCAGAGGGGCAGACTAGCGCTGTGTTCAGGGGGGGCAGACTAGCGCTGTGTTCAGGGGGGGCTGAGTAGCGCTGTTTTCAGGGGGGGCTGAGTAGCGCTGTGTTCAGGGGGGGCTGAGTAGCGCTGTGTTCAGGGGGGGCTGAGTAGCGCTGTGTTCAGGGGGGTAGACTAGCGCTGTGTTCAGGGGGGGCAGACTAGCGCTGTGTTCAGGGGGGGCAGACTAGCGCTGTGTTCAGGGGGGGCAGACTAGCGCTGTGTTCAGGGGGGGCAGACTAGCGCTGTGTTCAGGGGGGGCAGACTAGCGCTGTGTTCAGGGGGGGCAGACTAGCGCTGTGTTCAGGGGGGGCAGACTAGCGCTGTGTTCAGGGGGGGCAGACTAGCGCTGTGTTCAGGGGGGGCAGACTAGCGCTGTGTTCAGGGGGGGCTGAGTAGCGCTGTGTTCAGGGGGGGCTGAGTAGCGCTGTGTTCAGGGGGGGCTGAGTAGCGCTGTGTTCAGGGGGGGCTGAGTAGCGCTGTGTTCAGGGGGGGCTGAGTAGCGCTGTGTTCAGGGGGGGCTGAGTAGCGCTGTGTTCAGGGGGGGCTGAGTAGCGCTGTGTTCAGGGGGGGCTGAGTAGCGCTATGTTCAGGGGGGCTGAGTAGCGCTGTGTTCAGGGGGGGCTGAGTAGCGTTGTGTTCAGGGGGCCTGGGTAGCGTTGTTTTCAGGGGGGACTGAGTAGGGCGGTGTTCAGGGGGGGCTGAGTAGCGCTGTGTTCAGGGGGGGCTGAGTAGCGCTGTGTTCAGGGGGGGCTGAGTAGCGCTGTGTTCAGGGGGGGCTGAGTAGCGCTGTGTTCAGGGGGGGCAGACTAGCGCTGTGTTCAGGGGGGGCTGAGTAGCGCTATGTTCAGGGGGGCTGAGTAGCGCTATGTTCAGGGGGGCTGAGTAGCGCTGTGTTCAGGGGGGGCTGAGTAGCGTTGTGTTCAGGGGGCCTGGGTAGCGTTGTTTTCAGGGGGGACTGAGTAGGGCGGTGTTCAGGGGGGACTGAGTAGCGCTGTTTTCAGGGGGGACGGAGTAGGGCGGTGTTCAGGGGGGCTGGGTAGCGTTGTTTTCAGGGGGGACTGAGTAGGGCTGTGTTCAGGTGGGGGGCTGAATAGCGCTGTGTTCAGGTGGGGGGCTGAATAGCGCTGTGTTCAGGTGGGGGGACTGAGTAGCGCTGTATTCAGGGGGGCTGTGTAGCATTATCTACAGAGGGAACAGTGTGGCATTCTCTACAGGGGGCAGGGTGTGTGGCATTAAATTCATCCGTTTTTGCAAAACGGGTCAAAATCGCCCATTAAAAACGGACACACAGCCCAGAACGGATGCAAAATGGCCGAGAAAAACTGACCAAAACAGTAGTTTTTATCGGCCGACACTCAGACCCTGTTGTGTGATTGAGGTCTAAGAGACAGAAAAGCAGGGATGGAAGGAAACGTCTCCAGGAAGCTGCGTCATAGGGAGACGGGTTCTTTCCTACGATGATGGTTTCAGTCTAGCAATGTTTGCCAGTAGGCCTGGACGGAATCCCAATGTGCAGCAGTGGAGAACCCCTGGGGTGCAGGGTCCCCTCTACATTGTTCTCACTGTCCTCCAGTCTATGGACAGACCACCTGATCTTCTCCACTGAGAGTTTCCTTCCTCCACCTCACACAGGAAATGTGCAAAACCCTTCACAAGTTCTTCTACTTCTTCTTTCTCCGACGTCTGTCGTGTGGCTGTTTAGAGTAACTATGTGCATGAGGTCTCAGAAATGGGGGCTGCCTATGTGAAGAAAGTGGCCAGGGACCATGATGGATTTCTTCAGCAGAAGCTCCAGGAGGATGAGGAAGAGGGAGCCAAGCCCACCGAGGACCTGTGAGGTATGGGCATGCTTATCTGTTTGTAATCTGCTTTAGAGAGGACTTCAGCCGTGGGGAAGGTTGAGGAGCCTGATGGCTACTAGTAGTTATTCAGTGCTAGTCACCCTCCTTTCTTGGTTGTATAGCAGTGTCACATGTATGTGGTATTGTATGAAGACGTGTGGTGTTTGTGCTGCTCAGTGCAGGGCTTTTCATCTTTGTGCACGGTCTTCTCCAGGTGCTTTTGGTTTTTACAGAGTTGGTACCTTTCCATATAGAGGTTCTCAATCCGTATGATCTATAATACGAAGTGGTGGTGCCCTGCCGTCTCCACACACTATACCTGGAGAACTTGACATATCCCCTAGGCCTGCCTTTCCATGGCCATCTTGGTGAGCTCAGGTTATAACCTGTCTTGCGTCTGTGTTGCCCTTTCTGTGGAGGGAAGATCTGATATTACTGCTCCTCTACTGCAATCCTTGTCAGACTTTCATGTAGTAGAGAAGCTCCGTGACCATAGAGGACATAGACACGTCAGTCGCTGCTTTGGTTGGGACGTCTCTTCAGTAGGCCGTCTATT